>NW_019174012.1:0-147143 GCF_001642475.1 Fonsecaea monophora
TTTTTTTTTTTTTTTTTTTTTTTTTGTTTTTTTGATTTGATTCTGTTTTGTGTTATTTGTTATTTTTTTTTTTTTTTAATACTCTGGCTGCTACCGAGTTCTACACGTGGTAGTTCGTCGTCAGCGTCAGATTGGTATAAGAGACAAGTACATTACTATATAAGTTCGTGGAAAAAAAAGAGGTCGAAAAGTGCTACTTTTGGTGTAAATTGGGGGGTGGACGGATACTTTTGCTAGGGTGCTGTATATTGAGGCTTTCTTACTTGGAGATAATATTTGGATGCTGTAAGAACCATCACAGTGATACGTCTCCTGAAACTCCGCGGGTGGTCTCTGAGGTCTCGAGCGGTATGAATCACCCCATATGGTTGGCTTCAATTAGTACAACGTTCACTTCAAGCTCTCTATTCGGTGGCGGGCTACTCGTCCGGTGATCGCCTGAAACGAGCTGAATTCAGTAGCACACTTTTTATATGATAAATGTAGCTAGTACCTTGTTGAAGGTATATCTGAGTGCTTTTTACCGGCGACATGGTCTGGCCGGACGCCTGATGCATCTATACTCCACCATAGATACACACTAGTACACACATGGCTAGATTCCCGATGTAAATGACGTGACGGGGTACGAGATTTGAACGTCCCTGTCCAGTAATTTGATTCATGCTCTGTTTTGCTGTCCATCCTGCCATCTTAGATCCATGCGTAGGTATCTACCCAAGTACTGCCTCTTATACCGCGACCAGGGGTTCAATATTTTCAACGGCCATGCATGATCAACATGCCACCCGCGGACAGCTGTTCTCTAGTCCCAACCTGTGGATTGGCAACCAAGCGTAGATCCCAGTTCAGCTGTGTCCCATGGCTCGGTCCACGATTAACCCCTGACAGCTACCTCTCCGGGTACGCAACAGATCATGCCCACTTGCTAGCTTCTACTGGCCTGGATGAATCGCCTTACCCTCCATGTTCACCTTCAGAAGTACAAGCAGTGGGGCGACTTCCGGCTTGAAGCTAGGTCACCGCCCTCTGTCTCTTTAAGAAGGAGGATACTCGACTACAAGGCGTCCTTCCTATGCTCTCCATCTTCCCATGCTAGGAACCGACAACCTATGGGAAATTCATTTCGTTTGAATTCAAAGGACAATAGTCACGATCGACATGCCTGGTATCAGGGGCAAGGGCTGTCGAACATGCAAGCAGCGACGCATCAAAGTATGCCACCTTGAACATCATATCTCTTGCTTTGATGTCTTCCCGCAATACGAGTGCCCCTCTGTATCGCAAAACTAACCGAGACTCAACTAGTGTGATGAGCGCACGCCGGTATGCTCCCAGTGTCAGAAAAGCAGACGTCATTGCACAGGCCCAGATTCCCCGTTTCGATACCAGTACGGCTCGGCAGAACAGCGCGTGCAGCTTCTTCAGGCATTGGATGCCATTTCCATGGACGAGAATGATGGCAGCGTTACTTCCCATGGCCCGAGCCGGAATCTGGTTGCCCAGCCTCTGGAAATAACGCATCTTCTGGCCACAGTCGTCCCACTCAATCAGTCGGAGCGCTTGGGCGCAAGTCTGATCTCCGCACTCGAGACACCCTCTGGATTCGGTGCAAGCCTGCAGCAGATGGGATTCTATTTCGGGAAGCTTCCCCCTCGACTGGGTCGAAGCCGGGCACTGGACGCTGCAGTCAATTGTTTCTTGTACTCATTTACTGCTGTCTCTGCTGGTCAGCCTCGAAACCAAGCCCTCGAGCTAGCCCGCTATACCACTGCCATCTCCGTGCTTCGACAGGAGCTCACCCAGTACGACGACAACCGCCTCCTCTCCACGCCGTCTGAAACACTGTGCGCGTCGCTCCTCCTGGCTCAGTATGAGATTCTGAAGCCGGGCCCCGCCTACTCTTTCGTCACTCTTTCAGGTGGTGTCTCTGCAATCCTGCGAGGTTGTGGTCCCGGCCGCGCGCAGGCGTCCGAGTTTGAAGCTGCGATCTTCATGACCCAGTATCCGAGCATTATCACGCAGTGCATGTTGCGCGGCGAGGACTGCTTCCTCAGTGGGCCAGAATGGGTCAACGCAATGCGTAGGACCGATGGCGCAGACTCTACCAGCCCTCTCATGGCCGAGCTCTGGACGGTCCTGGCGAGCCTGCCTGGGCTCTTGGTTCGTGCCAGAGAAATTGACCCCGCGTCTTCGCCCTCGACCTCATCACCACTCTATGCGGAACTGCTCTCTCAGATATACAGCATCCGCGCCGCTATCGTCATCCACTCTGAGACCGTTGCTCGCACCCTCTCGACACCGGGCGTCCACGCCACCTGCCCACGCGCCTACCGCGGCCCAGTCCCCGCGGCGGTCTTCCGCCCCGAGAACACCCCTGAATCAGTACAACCCGCGCGGTCCATCAAACAAGCGACCTTCTACCACGGCTGCGTCATCCTGATCAACACGGTGCTGCAGAACTTCCTCGCGCCGCGGCCCAACCCGGCGCTGTCCCTCCAGACCGCCCAGTCGGCGACCTTTGTTCTAGAGACGCTCGAATTCGCTGCCACTACTAAGCCCTTTGGCTGCTTCTACATGACCTTTGCGGGCCCGCTGTGCTACGGCGTGCTCGCCGACCCGGTCCAGCAAGGCACACTCCTCGCCGAGATGAAATGTATTTTTGACGGGCTCGGCATCTTCTGGACCCACGAATCGATGCGAGAGGTCTTCTATGCGCTGACCAGGGGCGGTTGGCGGAATCGAGTCGTCTTGACGGCGACGAGGGCGCGGTGAAGCGTGAAGGACATGGAGTGAAGCCCTCTAGGTAAAGGTATGTATCTATGTAGGTACCTAATATATCCAAACTATACAGGTCCTAAGCGGAATGCTCAAAGTGTCTGGGACCGTGAATCACGGATACCTAGGTATATCTGTATGTAATGTAGGGTAACGTATCTTATCAAGCCCTCACTTTGGTTTGGTAGAGAAGATCCCACATGTCCGAAGTCGCATTGATGGATGGATGTGATGACATCCCTGCGTAGAGGAAATTCAGCTGGTGCTGGCGCCGAGTACCAATTTAGACTCGACTCGACCCGCTGCTTCTCATTACTAAGTACCTAGGTATCCAACACTACCTTCTCATTAGTCTCGTATCCCGCACATCAAAGTGTGAGTCAGAAAATGAGACACTGTGTGAGTGAATAACTAGGTACGCTAATCTTTGAACCCTATCCTATCCTGTCGTGTCCTGTCCTGTTGATTGTACTCGTACATTTCATCAATCATCGACCCCTCGACTCCGGCTCGACAGATCGGCTCGAGGGAAAGACGCGTCTCTAACTCTCCACTTCCACCGGCACATCAACATCTGCAGAACCGCGTAGTCAATCTGGCTGCTTCGACCAGTCCTTGCACAACCCGAGCAAGGTCCGACAGGCTTTCCCAAATTCGACCTTGGGGTCGAACGAGCGCCATGATCCCTGCGCCTGGTGCCATACTCGCGCCGACGAGTCCGTGACTGGCTTCGAGCCCATATTGCCGTATTTGCCTCGACCGGGGCTGTCCGTTGTGAGCATCTGAATGTCAGCTATCATGGAGAGGAAAGGCCGCATACCTAAACCCGGTGATTGGCAAGATCAAAACGTCGTCGACCAGCTTGCTTTGGCCACCGTCTGCTAATCCAGTGAGAGCGTTCCACCGCAGTCCAATCCGTTCCTCTAACCAAGTCTTTGCTGCGACGGTCACGGCAACTGGTCCTGTCAAAGACAGCGGTCCAATCCGTTGTAGCTCCCTTACGGCTTGGGGAGCGGTGATATCTCCCCTGTTGCGCCTTGCAACATCTGCTAGCCTCCGTTGAAGAGTGTCCATGAAACGTAAAAGAATAGGGTGGCCAGGACTGGAAGCCAACGCCCACTGTGTGAGTTGGACCGGGTACGAATACCCCATGCGCCAATAGTCACTCTTGAAAGGCACACAATCAGCCTCAATGCCGAGAATGGTGCTTACTGTGTTGTAGGAGGAATACTTCAGTCCCGTTACGGCGTCGGTCCAGGGTGCAAGGTCGGAAGCAGAAACCCAAGAGACAGGGCGACGAAGGGGTCGCGTGTCCACGTCTGCGTACTGCAAAATCGTCAATCTTTCGCCAATGCAGGCATGATTTGATTCGGGGACGAGAAACTTACAATCCCGCCAAACCATTTCAAAACCAGAACGCGGAAGACATCAGCCCGCTCCACGTTCGAGGGCAAGGAAACAAAGCGATGGACAAAGTCAGGCTCAAATTCGGCCAACATTCGCACAATGCCTTCATCCTCCCAGAAGAAGTAAGCCATGTCGTCAGCCACTACACAAGATATCCATTTCTCCACACTGGTGCGAAGCAGATCCGACCAAGTGTCAACACGCCGATTCTTCCATGTTTGGTGCAGAAGTAAGGGAATGGAAGACTGGTTGATGAACCGGTGCTTGTTGGTGTTGGCAGCTTGCGCAGCCAGAAGAGCCGCATCAACTATCGTCTCCGGCTGAACACTGGCAGATGACAACCAGGAGGGTGGAATATACCATGCTGAAGCTTGTCAGTGAAAAGCCGAAGCAAGAAAAAACGGATTGCGGTAAAGCAATCTTCGGTTGTCCGTCGAGCACTAGCACTGGAACACGCACCTCCTCCAGTACCATTGAACGAATGCACGTGTCGCCAAAGCAAGGGGTATCGCCGCTCCAAGACTTCGGGCTGTGTCTGCACTCTATGTTTTGGGTCTGGTAGAAGCAGATACCAAATAGCGAAGGCGGACAGAACAACAGATGCGACGAAACGGCGCAGGAATTGGCGAGAAGACAGCCAAGCCACTCTCATACTTGGGAAGTTAAGAAACACGGCAAAGCGCGTGCGCAAAAGGTGACAGAGGAGTATCTAGGGAAAAACGATCGACGTGAACAGACACTTAAGGGAGAGCGAAAGACAACAGCGCGGCTTGGTCCAAGGGTTTGCATGGACGCATGCTTTGAAGCGCAGATATTAACATTTCTCGAGGAAGGGTGTAAGAATCAGCGATGACGGTTGTTGCGACAGAGTGAATTCCAGCTGAGTCTTTACGAGTCCAGGCCTCACCATAGCACATAGCACAAAGCTTGGACGGGATCTGCCAATGGTGAGAAACCTGGTCATTGCCAGCGGATTTCAAGGAACCACGGGTCAGGAACCGCGGCGATAGTACGGGCACTGGCGCGGGTAGTGGTGATGGCGATGAAAGATGGCGCGTCGATGTGTGTACATTGGCATATCAAGGACAAGCGACAATGCCAGTGGATTTCCCAACGTGCTATAAAGGGATCGACGTGATTGGTGTCAGTGTCAGTGGCGCATTCTGGATGGACAAGGAGAATGTTGTTTGGTGTCTGCGGCGCCGGAACAACTTAATACCGGCCAGCACCTGAGGATCCTCCTCATCAAAGGGGCTCCAGGGGGTCAAATGTACAAACAGTAGAAAGAAGTCGTCAAGTCTAGAGGGAAGTGCCATAGATGTCGCTGTGATTAGAGGCACAGATTGTCTCCCAGCAGAATGAGACGTCGAGATTGATATGTTGTTAGCAATATACGACCATAAGCATAAGCAAAAGGAACACGGAACATGTTTTGTCGAAGTGAGAAATACTCACAAGGCCGACACTCAACGATTTATGATTAGCCGTAGCTGCAGTACGGTATCCCACATACTCGCGACACGCAACCACGATACTACGACTGCGGAAAGTTTGTAGCTTCACGAATAAATCAGTCCACCAATTGTATACACTGCACCCTCCCACTTTCACCATGATTTCTCTTTGTTGTATGTCCGGGCGAGTAGCATCTGGTTGTTGTAGATCACTCCGTCGTCTCCAACCTTATAATATACCCCGCCGGCCTCTCCAACCTGCGAAACAAATTCGTCCACTTTCACAATCAACTAAACGCTCTCAATATGCCAATCCTTTCGAGGCCGCCAGAGCTCAAGCCCGGGAGAAGAATCGAACCACTCTGTGTGTACACTGTAATAAGGATAACGGTCTGCCAGCCGCTGACGGAGCTTAGATACTATGGACTGAGTGCGGGAATCCTGCTTCTTGCACTTTCCTATGCTTCGGTTCCTCTTTATAAAATGGTCAGCACCACCCGAGAGAGCACCACATGAGAAGCTCACGATGCTAAATCCTTCCCAGATTTGCCAACAAACCGGGTGGTCTGGCCAACCTGTCAAGGCCCACGATTCCACCGGAGACCCAGCCCTTCGCTTGAAACCCGTCGAAGACCACCGTCGTTTGCGTGTCACCTTTAACGGCTCCGTGTCCGACATCCTCCCTTGGAAGTTCACGCCGCAGCAACGGGAAGTTCGGGTTCTTCCTGGCGAGACGGCCCTCGCTTTCTACACAGCCACGAATAAAGGAGACGCAGATATCATTGGCGTGGCTACATATTCCGTCACACCGGCACAGGTGGCGCCGTACTTTAGCAAGATCCAGTGTTTTTGCTTTGAAGAGCAGAGGTTGAACGCAGGCGAGACGGTTGACATGCCAGTGTTCTTCTTTATCGACCCGGAATTTGCCAAGGATCCTCAGATGAGAGGCATCGACACCATCACACTCAGCTATACGTTCTTCAAGGCAAAATACGACAAGAACGGAGTGTTGACTACCATACCCATGGCCATGGCAGGGGCATAACTGAGAAGTCAACATGAAGAGAGGCAATAGACAGACTCACAACGTCGTGCATGATCGTCGAGTCCGCATCTCCGGAGCAGGCGTAGACCACAACGGTGCCTATCGTCCTTTCAACCACTCAATCAGATCATCCACGCCCCGATCGGGTGGAAACACAGGATACCACCATTTAACCACCTTGCCATCCTGCAACGCAATCATCGATCGTCTGAGGACCTTCTGCCCTTCCCAGTCGAATGTCGGCAGATTCAAGCCTCTCTGGAATTCCAATTCCTCGTCACTCAAAAGATCATAGGGAAGATGCAGCCGCTCATGCACCTCCGCTTGGTAGGCGGGCGATTGGGTGGAGATGCCATAAATATGGGAAACCCCTAGCCCATGCAGTTCCGGCAGACTGTCCCGGAAAGAGCAGGCTTGCGGCGTGCATCCTCTCGCGCCTGGAATGGAATTCCACGAGTCGGGAACGGTCTCGTTGGGTGCGCCTGGTCAAAACCCTGTTTCAATATTGGAAGGAATGGAGTTTGGGCAACTAAGGGTAAACGAGATTGGAGGAAAAGATGGACAATACCTGTCCTGGGATAGCAAAATACAACGGTCAAGCCTTTCAAGCCGGCCAGATTAACCCTTTGCGTTGGATCGCGTGCAATGGGAAGGCTGAGGCTGGTAGGGATAGCAAAATCGCTGAGATGGTTATATGCACCGTCGTCCTTGGGGACGGGAAGGTCGGCCGGGAATGTAGTGTCTGTGCAAGAGGTGAAGGCTTGTCAGCTCTTGATTCGGAATGACTTCAAATGCTCCGGGCTATCCTGAGGGGATGCAGGACGTCTGAACAGCCACGATGACACCCATCGAGTGATGGATCACTCATGCGGAATTGGGTGGCATGAGATGTGCTCGCATAGGCTAACGTGAAGGGTTGTCAATAGCACGTACGAGCCATGACTCGACGACGCGAGTTCTCCACTCAATATTAGTATATCAAAATCCCGTCAAGCTTGATCGTCGAACGTGTTTCAGCAAAATCTGTCTTGCTATTCAAGATCTTTGGTTTGCGGGAGGGGAGTGCAAGAATTAAACTCGAGTTCGTGTTGGAGGCTACTGAAAGTCGGCGTAAGCCCGCTTTATCCCGCGTGAGCTCTTGTAGCCCAAATCAGGTCAACTCCTCGCTGCCCTGTGATAATTAAGATACTGTGACCTGGGAACTCGGCACGCCTGCCTCTTGGGGAGACATTTCTTTTCACGTCGTGAGCCAGAGACGGCGCAGCTCCATGAGTTTTCGGGGACGTCCGGTCTTGCTGTTGGCGAGCGAGTCGAGGGACTCAAACGGTGCAAATAACGTGATCGCAGTGAATAATCCAGGTGAAGACCGACACGGAACCAGTCCCAGCATTTCCTAGTAAGATAGATAGATCCAGCTATTCTTTTAGTGTAAACCAAAAAAGAACGGGAGTGTATGGATGGATTCACGGATTTTATCACGATTTTGACTAAAAGTTAATCACCTAACAAGTGTATCCTACTAGGCCATAATTGTCTGTGGCCACACTGTCCGACATGTATGAGCTGAACCTTCAAAGGTCCCGTGCTTGTAGTGCTGCTCTACATATCTCTAGGCATATACTTCTCTCGCCATGTTCCCCCCCACGTGAACAGAATGCATGGCACTACACAAAGTGCGAGGTTGCAGAATGCTAGCACACTGTTTCCCCAACCGAGACCTAGTCTTTGGTAAAGGACTGGGCCAAGGAGCGGAAGGAGAGATCCTCCAATACACCTTGTCATGGTTGTTGCTGCCAGAGCGGAGGCTGAGAACTCGGTGAAAGAGTCGACCAGATATGTCTGCAACGAAAGCTATAATACGTTAGTACACTGGAAGAATGTTTGCGCTGGCTCTGGGATCGCTCACCTGAATGGTCGTGACGCCCATACCAAAGAAGTATAGACCCAACATGGGAGCAAGCCAGAATGCGTGGTACCGTGCACTCCAGCCATACCAGAATAAACCGATGACCACCAGCGGCAATCCAATCATCATAGCAGGCAGTCGATATTCAGCTTGCCGTTTTCCGTCATTCCGCTTCATCAAGAACTGAGAGATACCATCACTCGTCCTGCCGAAAACGAACGCCGCAAACAGAAATCCTGTCGTGACTCCTAGGTACATGAGACCGGAGGCACTCGTAGAAAACCCGTACTCGTCCTGAAATATACGCCCCAGGGAGGCGAAGATCAAGTTCATTGTTCCTGCCACAATAGATATGATAAGTGAACAAGCCAGGATGATCGGAGAGAAAAGTAGAAGCTTTAACGGTCTCTTGATCGCCCCTAAAACCTCGAAATCTGGGTCTGGCGCTCTGGGATTTGGAGTGTCGATATCTGGTGTCAATGGTCTCTTAGCAGCCCGAATAGCCTTGTCAGCAGATTCTGGCTTTGTAAGACTTGGGTTTCCAATATCCGATTTCAACGGTGTCTTGATTACCGGAAGAGTAGCAGGGCCTGCTTTGACGACATCCGGAACATGGGCATCCGAACTCCCAAAGCGTGAGGTGGTCGGTGAGCGAATAGCCTGCCTCATCTCTGGTGTCTGGATCTCCTGAGATATATCATCAACAAGGTCTGGATTTGTATGATTTGGAGTAAAGCCACGCGGTCCGCCATCGGCTTTTCGTCGGCATAAAATGGTCGGTGCATGAGTCTCCCTTAGAATGAAGAAGGAGGATAGCAAAGCAAAGCCAGCCTGTAGAACATTAGCGACGAAAGGGGTCCGCAAAAGATGCGAAACATTTTACAAATATTGTGATGATCCAAAAAACCCATCGCCAACTTTGGTGCTGAATGATGAATCCACCCAAGGGCGGTCCAAGAAGATTTCCGAATATAGGACCTGAGTGGTAGATGGCCATGGCTAGGCCCCTCTCCTTGACCTCGAATAGATCGTACACCATCGCACCGCCTATGGCGACAGGGGCGGCACCGAAACATCCTGCAATGAAGCGGAAGGCCACTAGCATGCCGATGCTTGAAGATAGCGCACAGACCACGGTAAAACACATGAACAAGGCCAGGCAGGATCGGTAGATCACAACACGACCATAGACCTCCGAAAGTGGAGCGAACAGTAGGGGACCAACGGCGAAGCCAAGCACGTAAATTGTCATGGTGAAGGTTGCAAGTGTGTTGTTGTGGCTGTTGAAATCTCTCTGCATAGCAGGTATACCCGGAGCATACAACATGGACGTCAAGTGCCTGCACAAATATTAATCTGAAGTGCCTTGCAGAAGACTGTGTATCAACCAACGTGAAAAGCTCAATAAAGCTCACCAGCGCAATGATGCTATATTTCCACAAACGCGACCAGTTACGAGGATTTTCGGCATTTTTGTTATCATTCCAGTTCTGGAGAGAACTGCCCTCTCTCACACCACCTTCTAAGTGCCGAAGAGTCTCATCATGGACACCTTGATCTTTGATGCTGAAGTTGACACTTCCATAGCTTGGACCTATATTAGAGGCAAGAGCTTGCCCTTCACTTGGAGAGGGTGTCATATTCACAATGACCACTTTGAGGGTGACAGGTGAGAGTTTGTTGCCATCTCCAAGTCAGTCAGCACCAACTGAAGAGAGGAGGTTGGGCACCGTGTCTGTGCAACGAGGCAGGTCCACCGGCATTCTCAGTCAACTTCAAGTTGGGTGTCGTTCCTTCCCGCAACCTCCTAACCGATGATGCTGTCACTTAAGCTAGGCCGACGCTGGGAAGCCACAAGTCTCAGCCTAGGTAGTGCTACTGTTACCCTACTGGCGCCCTATTCGCGTGTGTGTATTTTATTTGAACGTTACCAAGCTGGACTGACAGGCGTCCGCGCCGTATACCTGCGTATCAACGTCAGACACGTCAGTTCTGCGCGTGTGACTGGTCTAGGATAGGCTCGTGGTGCGTCATACAATTGGTGATCAATCCATCAGGTGCTCTACCGGTTAGCCTCTAGCCATGAAGCAGCTAGTTAGTGGCAGGAGTGCCAGAACTCTGAAATGACTTCAGCAATCCCCATTCTCCCTGTGGGCTTCCCCCTAGGTGTCCATCAACACGCCGCTTGTTCCAGCGGCATGGCAGCCATGACACCTGAAACGTTGCTGGTAGTGACTTGTGAGAGCACTGAAAAGTTTACCAACGGCCTAAGCACCACGGGCGAGAGTCATTTGGAAGCTGATATGTATTTCCTGAAGCGCGAAACGCTGTATGAGGCGGAAAAGCCTTACGGAATGCGATATTACGCTGACGGAGTTGCTCAATCCAACATACGTCGCGAGAAGCACAAGATTACCCTGAATGACATCCGCAAGCTTGAGGAGCCGCCGTCGGTGGGCGTGCAAGGCTTTAGCGTCATGCCATTGGAATCCAGAATGACCTATGAAGACTTCAACGACTATACCAAGATTAAATCTGTCTATCATGAAGATCTCATCTCGGCCTTGAAGAAGAAGTTGGGTGCCAAGCATGTCTTTGTTATGGACAACGCGGTATATTTATGCTGGTCGCGACAGACCTCAGACCGAGTCTCATCATGGAACTAGGTTCGCCGTCGCGAAGCGCACTTTCCGGTCTCTCAAGGAAGAAATTATGATTGGGATCAACCAACAGCTATGTGTCACATAGGTGTGAATCCTTGATTCCCAGAGCCTCAGAAGTTACTAACAGGACTTAGACTTCACACACGATGAAGCTGTTCGCATGTTAACAACTCTCTACAACAAGCACGCATCTGAAATTCTGACTTCCCGTTGGCAGGTCATTAAGTGCGTTGACACGCCTGGATAACTCAGCCATAGCTAACAAGGCCTGCTTAGTGTGTGGAAGCCTCTGCGTGGTCCAGTACGAGACTGGCCTTTGGGAATTGTTGATTCTAGAACTGTTGATTTCGAAAACGACACCATCCCTTCGGATGTTGTCTTTCCAACATGGGTTACGGAGAACATGCAAGTCATGTATAGTCCAAGCTATCGATGGTACTACTTGTCCGACCAGATGCCAAACGAGGCTACCATATTCAAGAGTGCTGATTCTGATGTGTCACAACCGAGTGGTATGTCTTCGCAGGGTCGATCCATGGCGAAAACAACTGATCTGTGACAGCGTGCCCCCATGCAGGATTCAACAGCCCTAACACCCAAGCTGGGGATCCGGCTCGAGAAAGTATTGACTGCCGCGCATTTGTGTTCTACGCAGATCTAAAAGAGTACCCTCAGGAGGTGGGAAAGCTCTTTGAAGGTATCCATGGTCACATGGTATAACTTTTATCAGTTTACTGTCTAGGATAGAAGCTCGAGCACGTCGACGAGAAGGAAGTTTGTTCTTGTACTTTGAACACTCTGCACCTATGCTATACGATGTTATGATTGATTCAACGATTTTTGCCTGATCTAGTTTGCTTACAACACATGCCAAACCCCTGGAGGGCTTTCAATTTGCTGTCGCAGGTATGAAAATCGTTTCCGAGCTTGTGACAATATCCTCTTTGCTCACAGTCCACTACGACAAAACTATGTTTCCATAGCTTTGTCGGCTGCTTTCATCTCTTTCACCACGGGTGGGCCGCGAGTGGTGTTCCCATCCATGACCACAATCTCCCCTTTTGCAAATCCATGATCGGTGTGAGTCCCTCCGGCAACGGGTTGGCTCGTTTTCTTGGGCCAGTGAGCCTTCCACGGTTGAGTCTTTTCGACTTTTAGGGAAAGCATTGCAGCGCTATCGTTTCCTTTAGTCAAGGTTTATTCTCGAGGGCAAGACGGTTGACCATACGTACAGTTTGTTTCCTTCAAGATCGATCAAGCAACTGTGCTTAGGCTCTCTGCCTAGCATAACAAACCTGACTGGAGGTGGTTGATATCACTGTTGGTAGTATGACGAAGGTATGGTGGGTGGATGAAAACATGGACACTGTCTTTATGTCCTTTGCCTTTTGCGGCCCAAGCACACCCCTCTTCTGGTCGCAACAACCAGGACGTCATGCACCCTGTGTCAACGTGTTCTCTTGCAACTAGCTGTTAACGTCGGGCTCCGTGGGTTCATGGTACAGGAAAGACGCTTCCATGCCCACTTCTACCAACCAAAAGCTCAATCACCAAACCGGTGTATTGTGATCACCAGACGCACTCGATAACAACCAGTAGGGATGAAGAGTGATTTTTTCAGCGATACACAATCCATAAAAGTGACAAAGCTTCTGCGTCTTTTCAAGTTTTACATAGTGGCTGCTTGCAGGGCCAGGGTCCATCCCTGACGGGAGGACGCCTGTACCGTTGATGCGTGGCAAACAAGCTCCAACCTTCAGAGTGTTTGGGTAGACCAAGAACTGAGTGCTGGGCTTCTGAGCTGGTACAAGAACTTGTGGCCAATCAGTGCCTGCATGTTGCGATTAAGAATATATATTTATTTTGCAGTGCTACAATAGATCAAATTTCCGGAGTCTTGAGATTGGGCGCAGGAAGGGCTGCACGGTTTGTTTCAAAATTCACGTTGGGTCCCGAAGTTGGCACGAGTGATTGTCCTACTCGAAGTGACTGGCACTCTTATGTTACTTGGGCGTTCACGGCCGTTCACTGCACTATGCCTTCCAGACGTAATTTTATCCCTGCCTGCCTGCCTGACCTCGTGTCACCACAACGCCTCTACAATCAAAAATCCTAGTGAGTCACCCGACCTCTCACTACCAAGGTGCAGAAGAAAACGAGCCGAGTCATGCCGCCATTGTTATAGAATGTGGCTGAGCTCTCGTCGCACAGACACTTTCCGCGACTTCCGTCACATTTGACACTCCCGAGTTCATGGCGACTTTTGATACCCAAGTCGGCAGCAGATTGACAATATCAGAGGCTTTTTCCAATCCAAACCCCAATGTGGATTTGGTCCTGATACCTGGAGTTGGCACCGCGGCTGTCCGGGAATGGGGAGTCTGTCAGCAATCATGGCTCTCGATGTTAGAGCGAGAAGAACACACCCGCCTCAGAATTCTCGAGTTCCAGTACCAAATTCCACTTGATGACCACTTTTCCTGGCAATTCTTCCTCGACCAAGGCGCAAATCTTCTCCGCGAACTCTCTCAGCTTCGGAGTGCCACCGATGCACAAAAGCGCCCGTTGCTTCTTATGTGCCACAGTCTTGGAGGATTCATCCTCAAACAGGCAATATCTATTGCAAACTTCCAACATCCGAGATATTATCTCCTGCTCAATGCCCTAGTTGGCATGGTGTTCCTTGGCACGCCGCATAGTTCACCAGGAGACGACACTCTCTGGGAGCAATGTTTATGGATTTTGAGAGCGGCCAACCCGGGGATGTCAAACAAGCAGGCGCTACTCCAGAAGAAAAATGACACATCACTGTTGACTAATTTAGGAGCTCGTTTTCAAGATGTCAATACCAATTTACGCATCTTGTCTGTGTATGAAGAGAGGAAGACCGTCATTCCCCGAACTTTCACAAGCAAGAAACTGATTCTTGTTGACTTGGAACTGGCGAAGATCGGCGCACTGCGGGAGCAATGCTTCGGTTTACCTCTGTCACATCTCGATCTATGCAGTCTGAAGGATGAAAACGGTGAGCCCGACATGCATATCGTCGACTTCATGCGAACTGTTTTGAGATACTCTATCAGCAATGTAGAGGATCGGATGCGTTCATATCGATCACGAACTCCATCTGACCACAGATCCGACAGTGGCGGCTCGAAGGAGGCTGCCGAGTATGTCCTCAGCCGGAACGAAGGAAGCGCAGAGGCTGGAAACACTGGAGAGGGCCAATATGGATCCACGACACTTGATCTGGAGGTGATTCCCATGGTTGAGGCTTTCGCTCCGTCAAGAAGGCAGGCGGTATTGCCATGCAGATCCCTGGGTGGCTACCCGCGGAATAAAGAGTTCACAGGCAGGGTTCGCGAATTGGAATTGCTTGACAGCGTATTGCTTCCTTCTCAAGACCGTCTGGTGTCTTCCGAATCTCAAGCATCGAGACATGTTACTCTCTGTGGTATGGCCGGTCTTGGAAAGACAGAACTCGCTTTAGAGTTTGCACATTCCCGTCAAGAACGATTTGATGCTGTTTTCTGGATCCATGCTGACACTGTGAACAAGCTAGAGCGTGATTTTGCCGATATCGCCGTCAATCTGGGGCTTGAAGATGATAAAGAACCCCGGGATCTCGTGGTCAACAGGGAGACAGCAAAAGGCTGGCTGTCAAAACCCACGAAGCTCTTAGATCAAACACACGATACTGTCGGCCAGACGGAGGCCTCTTGGTTGATTGTATTGGACAATGCAGACAACCCGGACGTTATCAGTGAATGCACACACATATTTGGATCTGGATCGTGGTTGATCACCAGCCGACATCCACTGGCGAAAACATCATTTTCTCGTGATACCACAGTCCTGGACCTGGAACCACTGGACAATCACACAGGCGCCCAGCTTCTCCAGAGATTGACCGGCGCAAACGACGACGACCATCTCTCGTTGATGGTGTCACAACGACTTGGCGGACTTCCACTGGCTATTGCTCAGATGGCTGGTGTCATTCGCCGCCAGTATATGCTTCTCAAAGATTTCCTAGAAGTTTATGAAGATGACACGAGAAATCCGATGGACTCTCCAACGGGGTCGCTGAAGTCGTTGAACGTCCTAGAGCTTGAGCTGGAGCAAAGACCGGCGAGAGCCAGAGGCTCGATCGCTTCCATTTGGGCTATTGACACGCTGACGCCGTCCTCGCGGAGTTTACTAGAGGCGATGATCTTTCTGGACGCAGATTGCATACAAGACTACTTGATGAAAGACTGCTGTGCTCAAGTAATCACGGATGCATCTTTTCCCAGGCGTCTAAAGGGGTTCTTCACGGCCCGTGCTGCCTTGATGAACAGCTCCTTATTGAAGACGGTTAATGACGATACTGGCGTGAGGATTCATAGGGTCCTTCAGGATGCCGTCAGAGTGAACTCGAGACGCAAATTGGACGTGATCTTTGCAGACACGGTGGCTCTCTTGTGCGAAGCGTGGCCTTCTGCTGCCATGCACAAGATCCACGACGTCGAGCGGTGGCCACGATGCAAAGAAATCTACCAGCACGTCAACTATCTTCGAGCTGAGTACAAGGAGCAGTTGCTCGAAGGCAAGAATCTATCGAAGTTTCAATACGCGAAGCTGTTGTATGAAGCTGGATGGTGAGTCAAACATTGATGACGCGTTGAGGCGTTTTCCAACCCTATTTTTCGGAGTTTTGACTAACCACTGTACTACTAGGTATCAACACGCAACAGGAAACTCTTGTGCTATCCGCGACATGCTTGACGAATCATGGAAAATTTGCCAGACTTGCGAAGAAAGCCAGCAGAGTCGAAACCTACTCGCGGACATCCATTACACAATGGGTGCCATAGCTAGTGAGACCAACGATCCGGAATTGTGCATGCAACATACAAGGGCTCTCCTGGATATGAGAATGCAAGTTGCCGAGAAGACTGCGATCAGAGATGTACGCCTAGCCATTGCCTACAACGAAAATGGAATAGCAAGAATGATGTCTCGCGACTTTGACGGAGCCGAGAGGTGCTTTGAGAGCGCGATTGACGTGTACAGTTCGCTTCCGGACTTCCGAAAAGACATGAACACCGTGTCACACGCAAATCGAGGTTTGGCTGCTTGGCTGAAAGGTGACTTCACCCGTGCAATCAAGATATTCGAGGATGCAATTCAAGACCGGGAAGAGCTTTTCGGCTTTCTGGATAAAGAGAATTTCCGGTGAGCTAACCTACCTCCCTGCATAAACCCTTTATCGCTTGATGTAATGCTAATATTTCAACAGTTGTGGGCGCTTGTGGTATGGTCTGGGAAACGTGAGATGGAGCCTCGGAGAATTTAAGCAGAGCTGGGAATGCCATCAAAATGCCTTCAAGCAAGCTCAGGCTACCGTGGGCGTTCGACATCATCGCTTCGCCGACATTTGCCATCGAATTGCACAGCATTTGCTCCGCCACAGCCACCTCAACCGTGAAGATCGAGCCTTATCGAAGTGGGTGCTTTGTGATAAATACCACCAAGTTCGACTTGTTTGAAGCTGACTGTAGCCCAGAACACATCTCGAGCAAGCTCGAGAGGTTATCGACCAAGCTTTGGGGATCTGGGGCACGCACCAAGCTACCTATAGACCAGAACTGGCGCGCTCCTCCTTCCTCAAGGCCAAAATCCTTCATCGCGCCGGTGCGGTAGACGATGCTTCAGCGCTTTTCAAATATGCAGCCAGATCATGGAGGGAACTCTCCGCAGGTGCCAACAAACCGGATCGGGACTTGACAGAAGAAGATTTCGATGAACTTGTCACATTCTGGTCCAAGTGATATTTCAATGTGAGAGTAGAGTGTTCGAGATGAGGAAGGCGGGGTCTTGGAACATTGGACCAAGGCTAGAACATCTCTGAGCCAACCCGAACTGCACATGGCCGGCCGGAAGTGTCGAGTACAGCTGTTGCTGCACTAATCAGATCAAGATCCTTTCCGGGTACTCCCAGCAGGTTCACGCAAACGGGAAGTTGTTCTTGACGTTCGGTGATGCGGGATTCAAACGGGATTTGTGCTATTGGAATGACAAGATCTGGGCATCCCAATATAGGAGACAGGAAGAGGGAATCGAACCCGCTTTGTACGGTGGGTGGGTTAGGGGGATGATCCCGGTAGTTTGGCACCCCTTCCGAGATAGGCATCACCAAGATTGAGTTCTTTTCCGGACCTCCCATGACTTCGTTGAGAAACCAAGACTTGTAGACCTCCAACCGTCGCAGACCCTCTCGGTGTTGCTCTTTCGTGACTCCTCTGCCCAGGTTCCACCGCCATTTCACGAAAGAATTCACGTAGGGTTCCTTGCCTCGCTTCTTCACATACCGGTCCCGGAATGAAGCCTGGCTGTGATAGAACTCGCGGTAGAAGGTCTGGACAATAACATCGCTGAGAAAGGCTTCGAGATCCTGGCCCTCACAACCTTCTGGGGGTGAATCTAGCCATTTCTGCCTTATCGAGACTCGGTCCAGCGTGCCACTGATCGAAGTCCTGAGGTCATCAACAAAGGACTCAAGATGTTCCAAATGCTGTTCATTATCCTTCGGCAAGTAGTCTTGCGGATACAGGATGCAAGAGGGTCTAGGTGTAACTCCAGCGCCTGTCGTTGATTCGAGGTGGCACCACAGCGAAGCCACTGAAGCAAATTTGGTCAAGTCTCGAGACAAGATGACTGGAGTATCAAATTGCAGAAAAGTCGGCCACATTCCTCCAAGGTCCACAAGGTCATGTGTTGGACGATATTGAAAACATCCATTGGCTGCGGCGGGACGTCTTCCACTTCCCGAGGTATCTTCTGCTATGGTAAGATCAAGCCAGTCGTAAGCAGCAATCGCAGCAGCACTTCCACTGCTGCTCCCAGCCGGAGATTGGTAGCCGTCAGCTCTTGGGTTGAACGGAGCATGGTAATCAATGGCCTCGGTCGGCTCTTCTCTTGATATCATTGAGCTGATCTTGGTCGTTCCTAGTACGTCCGCGCCAGCGTCAATGAGTCTCTTCACGCATACTGCTGTAGAAGTCGAGGGTGTACTGATGTCGTAAAAAGCTCTGTTGCATAGTGTCGTTGTCAATCCATTCATGTCGAACATGTCCTTGACTGCAATGCGCATCCCATCTAATGGTCCTTTAGAGTACCTTACTGCACGCGAAGGTGTCGCGATGCTCAAAGTCTGATACTGCGCACCAGAGATCCTCAACGGGATATACACGGTGTCGCCAACCCTGCTCTTTAGTCAGCAAAGAGTACCATGGGAGTAGTCATGGCCAACAATACTTCTTTGCCTCAGGTGGCTCTACCGCAACCATAAAGGCGCCCTGAATATCGTCATATAGCCTGGACACTTGCCACAACGAACCATCTTCAATAAGGTACGGTCCTGGCACCGGGAGGGTCACATGATGTGACCACCGCTCCAGTGAGAGAATTTTGCTGCCGTAAGACCTGACGAGATCGTGTTCATTGTGGACGTTTCCTCTTGGGTCGCCGGGCCCATCTAGCAGAAGGACATTGGCCAAGAACTCCGGCTGCAAGACGTCATCATTTTGCAAGACATAATCGACGTACGACTGTTGGCCGTCCTTCGAGGGAAACTCGGGAAATTGTCGCGGCAAGATTGTTAGCAAGGCTTTGGTTGGCCATCCTATACCGTCGGGACACTTTTCACGATAGAGATTAGCGAAATCCGCCTGCGCAGATATCAAAGACCCTCGGCTCACCTTCAATCGATGACTCGCAACATATTTGAGGTCGTGAAGCTCAAACAACAACAAGTGGCCGACCCGGTGCAGGTTCCTTGTTCTACGCGCAGCCCGCACCGAGCGCGTCATGGTAGGCAGATGTAGAGCTGAAGATTGAAATGTTTCGAAACGAGGGGTGGTAGCAACGGTGCAGGTTGTTCATTTGGCATTAGTAGTAGAGCTTACCCTATTTCCCAGCTTTTCGGTAAAGTTCGGTGCGCGTTTGGTAGGTGCGATGTGTTTGCTGGTGAGGGGTGATGCTGCTAGGTGCCACTGCAGGCCTCGACGCTCAGAGCGCCAGGCCGAAAACTGTCCGACCGGCATCACCATGACTAACAGACGGCTTGTGTGTTGTAGTGAAGTTGTTTTACAAATATTCATGTTCCCAAGTGAAATTTGGGTTTAGCCAGCACGCCAGCAAGGCCACTTTGGAAGGCAAGGCAGCCGGATCGAGAATCGAACGAATGGACCGCTGGTGTAAGACCCACGCACGTCGCACGTCACACGTCAATCTCGATACCACTACTCCACCTGTTTTACAATTGTCCAACCATCAGGCTCATCATTTCAAAGATGGCCTCAAACGAGAAGAAAGATTCCAGCAAAACTATACGGGCCTGTCAAAATCACGAATATCCTTCTATTCGAACCGGGTACGACATCGCCCGTAAAACCCTCGGGCCAAAGACTCGAGGGTGGGCGGCTTTCACGCGCCTTTGCTCGTGAACCATCCTGACGACGACCCACGCCAATCACAGCGGGATACACAACCATTGAAGAGGGGGGAAGTCAAGACGATGCGGAGCGTCACACTTGGTTGCGTGTGACGCTCCTCGAAAAGAAACAGCTCCAGGAGAATGAAGAGATCTAGTAAGAGCCAGCAGGAAATTCACCTACGAGCAGCAGTATACTTCGGCGCCGTGGAGAGAAGTACGACGATAGTAGGCGAGTCGCATTCGCCGCGTCCTATCTACGCGACGAAGCTCTACGGTAGTAGAGTCGCCTCCCTGCGCGGCCTATGGTGTGGTCACATTTTGCGAGTGCCCTACGGGATATGGTCCAGACACTGCAAACCGCATGGCAGACTCATCTCTCAAGCTAAAACGGCTACAACAAGGGACTCTCTCGTTGGGGGGACCAATCTTAGCGGTCGAGGTAGAGGACGAGGTTCCTAACCTCACAGTCAATAACAGAAGGCCTAGGTGAATTATCTACGGCCGGAGCTACGCTTCGTAGCCCTACATGAGCCACCTAAGTCGCGTACGAAACGTACGCGCAAGAAGAATACAGGCGATAGGGTGTGCTACTGGTGCGGTAAAGAAGGAACTGTACCCTGGTAAAAATAAAGCGTGATATTAAGCGCAGAAAGCTTCGCCTAGGCTCGAAGTGAGTTCTACACGCGGCTCCTGGCTATACGTAGTGCCTGAATGGTTACTGAGGAGTTGAATACAAGTTCGGGGCGATATGCGCCCCCTCTATCGCCGACTGTCCACCGTCACTACAACATGCGGCGAACGAGCGAAACGCGCACACCTGCCTTGCGAGACTACGACAGCCAGGGGCACCTGACTTTACTGCTATCCTACCGGTACGAGAGCGACAATCAAAGCGATACGGATACGAGTCGATTCAGAAGCACTCTCCGGCGGCATGGGAGTAATAACCACAAAAGGCTGCGAGCCAGCTACAAGTTGGGACAGAACGACAAGGAAATAAGCTACATTGTTGCGGAAGAGGCGGGTACAACCGTGGCGGAAGGATGTCCCCCGAGGGAACGCCCATCCATTCAAGACGCTGCATCATAACTCGAGCACACGTCTCGCGTACTCCTACCGCGCGAGAAGCCGTACTGAGTCGCCCTCAGGCTGAGCAAGGCGAATTGATCGCTCAAACCGAGCCGCAGCACACTGACCAAGTTGCCTTGTGCGACAGGCCAAGCCTTGTTCTCTCTGTCCTCTAGGCCCTCCCAAGAACACTGAAGGTGGGTTACACAACGCTGGACTGCGCACAATCGTTTGATTGTTACAATTTTCTTTAAAGAAAAAAAGAAAAAAAAAGGAAGAAAAAAAGCACATTGTGTAAATCGCTTGTCGTTACTAAAAATACCATGGCGACACTGGCACCTTCAGCTTTCCCGTCAATAACTCGCACAAGACCAGAGCTAGAATGGAAGAAAACGAGTCAGCTGTACCTGTCCGCCTGTTGAAGCCCGAGGCTAACCTTTGACAGTCTCACCACAAGATTATGCTCGTCTTGTCGAGTCTCATTCTAAGCGCTCTGCGGCAGAAACTGTCTATCCTGGAACCAACTTCGCCAACCTCGCAGCGTATTTGCTGGGGCCATATGAGAGGCACAACGCTGCGAGCTCTCATGAGAACGTGTCTGCCAATGAACCCATGGTTGACACGAGCTATGTTACCCTATACTGCTTTGGCGACCGGGGCAATAATTCGACTCATCACTTCGTTCGGTCGACACAGCTCACTAACCTCAACCTAGAAACACAGACTGATATCAAAGGGCGATTGCTCTTTATACGCGGCAACGTCGCTCCCGAGTGGCTGGCTGTCATAGGTGCTAAATTTCGCCTGGATCCGGAGTTCTTCCAGAGACATCTTGATTTCAAACATGTCATCCGACGACCCGACTACTTCTTGTTACCTACAATGCCCTCCGGGGCCAGCCAGATGACGCGATTCCGGCTCAACACGATCGGCTATGTTATGCAGCATCACAGAACCGGGCGCAGGCCCGACCAGGCCGATTTGGACATGGTTAGACATCGTGCCGAAGACTCTTGGGCTGACTATGTGGAAAGACTCGCCCGCGGCCGTGAAGGCGAGAGCAGGTCCGGGGACTCGATCGTGCGAGAATTCTCCATCCATGACCACGATCACTTTAGTCTCGAGCAGGACGTTTCGGTGCACATAACTTCCGCGGATGACAAATGGCTTGGTGAGAACATTGTGTAGAGTCTCCTCGGGTCTGCCACATGCTAACGCCATACTTCAGCAGTGGTATGGCTCGATGTAGGTCAAGCCCTGAATCTAGGTCCTGCCGAACCATGGAGCCCACAGCTATTCGGAGTCGACCCCCTTGAAATAAGCCTCCATCCTACCATTCAGCAACGTGATGGTGTGGCCTTGGGCGGGAAGTCATACATCAACGAAACGGCAAAATCTGAAGAAGATGATACCAATCATTGTCGGATCGTCCAGACAGCCTCGTTGTTGCACCTCGAGTATGACCGCCATTTGGAAGCCGACACCGTATCCGATCTTCCTATATTCGTGTTGATTGATATCCTTCGTCTCTGCGCCAACTCCGAGGTTCAACTTCTCAACATGATAGAGGCGAAGATTAGCACGGAGCTAAGTCCAGCTCGGTCACAGGCTCAGAACGAGCCCACGGTGTCAAACCTCCTATACCACAAGCGAGTATTACGTCGTCATATGCAACGACTACTCGAAAACAAAAGCTTTATCGAGACTCAAGCCAGCATGACCCAACATGATTCATTGAAACCCTGTCTTCCGAGCGGTTCAATGTCAAAGCTAGACACGATATTACATGATTTTGATTATCTACTCGAGAAGGCCAAGGATCTCGCGAACGAATGTGATCGTGGCATGGGTATCATGATGAACAAGGCAAGCATCAAAGAAGCCCAGAAGGCAATTGTGCAGGCTGAACGAATCACCAAGCTCACCAAACTTGCATTTGTCTTTGTGCCATTGTCTTTCACTTGTTCATTCTTCGGAATGAACTTCTCGCAATTTTCTGAGGACAGCGACCTTAGTCTCTGGATTTGGCCCACTCTTTCCGCTCCCATCCTTATCCTCTCAATGATTTTCATGAATTGGGATGTGGCGTGGGAGATTCGGAGATGGCTCACATGGGCTGATCGATCAAGCCAACCCCTCCGCACTTGGCTGACTGAACGGAGCTCGCGGTTCTATGCACGCTGGATTGATCGCAGGAAACTTCCCCCGGAAGTATGAGTAACGCAGGGGAGGACGGTCTGAACAGGCTGAGGATGAGCTAAATGAGACCAGGCTAAAGTAGAACCTATGGATGACGCCTAGACTACCTCTATCTTTTGACTTGCTTAACTCGGCCGGGGCTGGCGTCCGTGACTTTAAGGGTGAGGGTTTTATTGTTAGAGGCAGCAGTTTCGGGGGTATTAACTTGCTAAACATTGTCTAGCACAGTCTGTTTGTTTGGAGAAATATATCAGCATGTGTAGCTTGTATACACAGAAAAAATAGACTGTGAGGCGTAGACCCTTCAGGCACTCCTCAAGACGCCAGGGAAGCGATTAACTACGCGTTTTTAATTAGGGTTGTTCACAGATGGATTCTATGTCACAGAACGATGAAATGAGGCTGTTGATGATCAATTTAATGTTGTTGTTAATGGAAGTTGAGTTAGTTAAAGAGTGGCGGCGGCGACAAGCCGGAATGGAAAGTGAAATCGTGAGAATTAGGATCGGAATAACTAAGATCCATGGAAGTCACGTTATCTGTCTTCTCATTAGCCAATCGATAAGCGCCGGTAAGGGCAACCAATCAGAAGCGTGGCTGTTCGTTCAGTTTTGCTGGTAATACCAGCTCAGCTAAAGCTTCGCTGGATAACATCTCTATTACTTCCCTTGGCTAGATCTCGGGTGACGGCCTGCGGCAGCCATTGCGGTAAGGCTGGCATAACTCTCATAGTCGCCCTCTCGCTACCAACACACCTCGCCGATCCTGTCAATGGAAGCGTGCGATATAGAAGCCTTGCTGCCCGTGGCTGGCACTTCCTCCAAAAACCTAAGTCTCTTTGGGGGGAAAAAATGTCCTTGGGGAATGAGAGGGTCGCTGCTGTTTTCACTTTTATTGTCTTCGTCATATTCGTTTGGGACCCGTCACTCTCGGCCACGTCGTTTACTGCGGGCTCTGGCAACGGATGCCATCCATGTCTGTCGGGATTCATGAGCTGCCGGCGGCAATGCAGACATTCTGACGATGACCTTACGCGGATCTTCGTGATCGGATATACTAGGGCGGGTGGAGACGCTTTGTGCGCCGGCCTGAGGTACACAAGGGATCCGCGGCGTGCTAGCAGCAACTTTCAGTTCCTTGCTCTATAAAGACGAGAACCTATTATTCGGAGCAAAAGCAGCGCCCACATCTGGGCTGCCTAAACCAAAGGCGGATTTCCCGGCAACAATTTATATACAATGTTAGGTATTTCGGCCCCTTTGAATAGGGTACACAAAGCAGCATTTACCTATCATTTTTCAAACCATTCTACTGCGGAGAACATGCTGATTGAAACAGACGCTGAGTGAGGTCTAATGTCTATGTTGTAAGTGGACTGTCTTCGCACACTAGGTATTCACTGTTGGCCCAACGCACAAATGAGTCCAAATGCCCGAGCCTCAATCTCTCCCGCGAATATCTTCAGCTGCTGCACGATGCTCTGAGTTATAACCCGGTGTTTGGCAAACGGGGCCGCCATGGATTCGGCCAGCTCGACCAAGATGACCCATCTCTCCGGCGTTTCTGCAGATTGAAAGCTGGCTTTCTCATACGACTTGGTCGAGCTTCCTGACTGTGAGGCATATCGGTCGTATTGGAGGAGGTGAATGGCTAGGAGACTCTGGTGCTGGCTCGACAGGCTCGGCCAGACGGTTTCTGCAATCCAACCGCCAAGCTCGTCCCTCTGGCCCTGCGACGCGGGAGGCTGGAAGGTGATGAGCACTATTGTGGCGCCCGATCCCGATCCGGAGAACTGGCCAAACTCGGGCCGCGAACAAGACTGGCCGACGCGACATACCAGACGGTTCATGGACGCCATCAAGGGCATGTTTCGCTGGGTGCCGGGCGTGGGGTGGTTCAGCGCGTCCATGTACGCGGGTGAGGTGAAGACGTCCACCGAAGAGACCTCGTAGCAGACCAGGTACTGCGATTTGGCATCCTCGACCGAGTAGTAGCGACGAGCTCGTCGAAAGCCCGAAATGGCGAGACGCTCCGGGAGGTGCTCATAGGTCCACCATTCGTTGAGATCTTCTTCATCGGTGGACTTGTCTTGGACCTCTCCCCAGATGACCATCATCCCCCTCTCCCGAGGCAAGGTTGCAGCCGGCATGGCGCGAGGTGTTTGCAGTTCAGACAGCACACAGTGTCTGGATGTAGGTCGAGTGCTCTTCACCCACGGATTGCTTGGTCAGATGGACTTGAGACGAATGCTGTTCAGAATGTTTAGGGGTTTTTCCGCGTTGTCCCGACACCTTTTGTATCCGAGTCTACATGGCAAGGGGAGAAGGAAGACGAAGCGATGTCCGTGTTATTAAGAACCCCGGTTGACCAGCTGAATCTTATGCCGGGAGTGCTTACCTCGTGGTCTGGGAGAACACATCATTTGGAGAAGGAGGATCCATCTACCCCAGTCGTGATAAGGCGACCGACATAGTCTGAGAACACAGAGAGCATGGGTAGAAGTGAGGTCTCGGTATTCGGCAGTCGTCAAGGTCGGTAGTGGGAGGGATTTCCTCGCATCATTTGGGTGATCCGTCTGGGGATTGGCACAGGGAGCCAGATATTAGATCCTGGTCCTTGACTCAACGTGGAGGGGTACACCACTAGCGTCTTGGCACACATTTCGCGGAGAGAATAGCTGTTAGACACACGCCCTCTCTGCCTCTCTCTCCCCCATTTACCGAGTACCAGAATCCCACTAATTCCACCCCCCCTGTCGGTCCATCAACATCTCGCACACTCTCCGCTCCGCCTCCTCCACACCCCAGAACGCCCATCCCCAATCCAGTACCGAGTCCCTCGTACGTGCGGACACGCCACTCCATTGGAGAATTCCTCTCCCCTGCGTCGTCTCTACCGACTACCGACTGCCGCTCTCTCATCAGCCATGGACTGGGGTTGCAAGGACTACCGGTACCATCCCCCGCGTCTCCAGACTTTTGATGAGAATAGTCAGACTAATTCTCTACCGCCTCCACCGCATTCGAGTTCAGTATTTATAGCTGCTGCTCCTATCCGTCAAGTGGTGATCATAATGCCCATGCTTCTTGCTACCTGCCGAGTTTCTTGAGCATCCCTCGTCCATCGTCGCAAGACCCCGTCGAGCTCAGGATACCACCATGGCATACCAAACCAAAGAGAACTCCATCCATCTGGAGGAGGCCACGGGCAACACGGACCTAAAGGCCACCATCACCGTCGACAGCCGCCACAATGACGAGGCCATGACGGTTCTGGCCAGCTACAGCGGTCCGCAAACATGGACCGACAAAGAAGAGCAACAGGTCAGGAGGAAGATCGACCGTCGCCTCCTCCCTATCCTCGTCATCTGCTACGGTCTACAATACTACGACAAGGCCATGATCTCGCAGGCCGCGCTGTTTGGCCTTCGCACCGACCTCGAACTCACCGTCGCCAACCGCTTCTCCTTTGCCTCGTCCATCTTCTACTTGGGCTTCATCGCCGGCGCCTACCCGGCTATTGTCATGGCTCAGCGCTTCCCCATCGAGAAAGTAGCCGCGAGCATCATCTTGGCTTGGGGCATCTGTCTTATCTGCACGCCGGCATGTCACAATTGGCAGGGCCTCTTCGCGCAGAGGTTCTTCCTCGGCTTTATCGAGGCAGGAGTCAGTCCGATGTTCATGCTGGTTGTGGGCCAGTTCTACAAGAAGAATGAGCAGGCTCTGCGCATGGGGTGAGTGTATTTCTCTGTCTCTCTTTTGGTTCTTTTCACCCTTCTAAATCTCAGCGCTCCATCGAACGCAGGCTGACTGTGGGACGATAGTGTATGGTACTGTGCGTGTGGCTACGTATCCATTTTCTCGCCTTTGATCAACTACGGATTCGGGCACGTCAAAGGATCTCTGTCCCCCTGGCGCTACATGTACCTCTTTGCCGGCTCCATCACCATCCTGTGGTCCGTGATCGTCTACTTCTACCTGCCCCCTGATCCCATCCGTGCCAAAGGATTCACCGAGCGCGAGCATTTCATCGCGGTGAGTCGACTGCAGTCGAATAATTCGGGCGTCCGCAACACGCACTTTAAAAAAGAACAAATGATCGAATTGATGTTCGACCTCAAATTTTGGGTCATGTTCATGATGACCCTGTTGGCCATGTTTGCCAATGCACCCGTGTCGACGTTCACGCCTCTGATCATCTCCGGATTCGGGTTCAACACGCTAAACTCTCTGCTGTTGGTTGTTCCTGTTGGATTTTTCACGTAAGTTGTGCTCTGCCGGCGGTGACCATGATGATAAAACTGACAAAACGCTAACCTGTGTATATCAAGTGGTACCGCCGAATTAATCATCCCCTACCTCGCCTACAGGTATCCCAACATCCGGACATATCTCGTCGCGATATCTGAACTGATCACCATCCTCGCCGCCGCCCTGCTCTGGGCTCTTCCTAGAAGCGCCATTGGGGGGTTGATGTTCGGCGTGGTCATCCTGCCCTGCTTTGCCGCCGGATACGTGATTCAATTAGGTCTCCAAATCGCCAATACCGCGGGGTATACAAAGCGCTCGTTGGCCTCGTCGGGCATTTTCGTTGCCTATTGCATTGGTAAGAGTCTCTTAGAAGCACAAAACGATTGCGAGACGCACGGTACTCGCTGGTTGGCCCGGAATGGAATGCTGACGGTGGTTTCCATGGCAGGTAACTTTGTTGCGCCTCTCACGTTCAGGACGCAGGACGCGCCCGTATACGCCCCCGGACTAGCCACCGTGGTCGCCACCTCGATCGGCGTGGTGTTCTTGTCCATGTTCTACCGATTCCTCTGCGTTAGGGACAATAAGAGGCGGGACGCCACGGGCACACTCGAGGCGTTTGACCATGCTTACGAGGACGACTTGACTGATAAAAAAGTAAGTTCTGCTTTCTTCTTCGCTGTACGACCAACGAGCTTGCATGCGTGCAAGCTCGCGTCAGTTATGCTGCGTGTTGAAGATATGGATCAAAAGCTAATCTGACATATTTTCTTTCACGCAGAATCCGCAGTTTCGCTATACCTTGTAGGTGTATGAGATGGGCTGGGAATGCTGGATGATCTACCCTTCCTCTGCTAGGAGTGCACTCCTAGCGGAGGGAGAGGAGGGCAAGGACATTGTATTGCATTCTACACTGTTCGTGATGGCCATTGGCTGGTAGGCTTACGTAGCTCTGTATCAGCGTATGGTTTCTCTAGCAGGCAGCAGACTCACTGTTCTCGTCTCTCTTCTCTTGGTGCTGAGTCTCCCACACACCATACCCGATATCAAGTATCCACTCAAGTATCGACTCGAGTTCTTCTATGTATATAGCTACAGCTCGAAAGTCACTATCCCTACCTACCTACCTACCTACCTAGTATGGTCGAAATAGAGGAACCGCTGCCGGAAATATGAAATTATGGCATTAGATCTCGATTCGACTCTTCGATGGGAACTCCAGGGGTCTCAATTCTTTCAGTAGTGGTGGGCTGCTTATCAGAATGAGCTGAGGAACATATATACCTTTTTGCAAAAGACAAGTCTGAGCGTGGCAAAGGAAGGTTCTTTATTCTGTGTATATTCTGTAGACTTTGAGAAGTTAGTTATATGGTAGTTATTCCCACGGTAACCTTCCACCCACCCACCTTCGTCCCATCTGGTGCAGTAGCACATCAACCCTCCCTATACCCCTACACCCTACATATGAGTTTGCCCATGGTCTGGTTCGACTCCAACACCTCATGCGCCTTTTGGATCTCGTCCATGTCAAAAACCCTTTCGATGAAGATCTTGAACCGGCCGTCCACAAGCCTAGGCAGCGCGTGCTCGACCAGCAAGTCCCGCAGTTTCTTTTGATACGGCTCGTCGCGACTCCGGAGACTGCTCCCCTCGAACCTCAATCTCTTGCCGAGAAAAGCACTGATGTCGACGTCGCCCTTGACGACGGTCCCGCTCAGCCAGCCCAAGTTGACAATGTGGGCATCCCTTGCTCCCGCTTTCAGGTTCTGCCTGAAATAGTCGGCCCCCACAAAGTCCACGATCAGGTCTGCCCCCTTTCCTCCCGTGTAGGCAAGTAACGCATCCGCCCAGTCGCCTTCTCTATAATTGAACCCCTCGGTCGCGCCGATGGACTTGCAGAATTGAATTTTGGCTGGTGTACTCGCGGTGACATAGACAGCCGACGCTCCGGCGGCCTTCGAGAGTTGGATTCCGGCAATACTAACGCCGCTCGCCCCAGCATGCCACAAGACGCTCTGGCCTTGTTGATAGTCACCGACTAGGTAGAGCGCTTGGATGGCAGTGATCCAGGTCTCAGGCACCCCGGCAGCCTGTTCCCAGCTGAGTTCTTTGGGTTTGTGAATGAGCATAGACGTGCTCACGGCGATATACTCGGCGTATGCGCCACCATAAGCCAAACCAAAGACCTCATCTCCGACGTTGAAGTCTAGAGTGGAAGAAGGAGACCCAAAGGATTCAATGATGCCTGAGAACTCAACGCCCATAGTCTTGGGGGCTTGAGGCGGTACCGGGTACTTGCCCTCCCGCTGCAAGAGGTCCATGCGGTTGAGTCCAAATGCTTTGATTTTCACCAGGGCCTGATTCTGCGTGGGCTTGGGCATGGGTGTCTCGGCATTGATGAACAAGGCCGAAACAGGCCCTGTCTCGCCTCTGATGTCGACTGCACGCATGGTGGCCATAAGTGAAGGTTGCCTCGAGAAATCTGTTTTCGGTTCGTCAAAGTCTTTGTCTAGACCTGAAATGATGAGTGATGTAGTATTTGGCGATAGTGTACCAACAGATCGACTTGTTGGGTACTTTGGTAATCTTTTGATGTTGGCAAGTTGCCGACTTTTCACTCTGTGTCGACGGTCAGAGTCAATAACCAGAGCCAGGCTGCTGTGGGTCTGGACCCTGGCCAGATTATACAGTAGGGAGCTCGGTAGAGCATGATCTCGGCTGTCCACAAGGTAGTCTTTCGAATTCACTCCTATCAAGATAGAAGCATGCTTCCGTCTTGGTGTTCAGACTGAGACGGCTACCGGTTTGAGATCCGCTTCGGCACTCGGTAGTCGGGGCCGCGGTGGGACTTCCGAGTCTGGTATTGATAAGTGATGCGGAGCTTGCATGGCACGACAAGCGACACATGAGGTGCTTGAGCGCTAATCCTTCCTCGGCGTCGTCAGTCCAACCAGAAAGTCACTGGTACTGAAATATTTGGTCCACGAAAACATCCCCGAAGTCGAAGTTGACGAAACCATCTGCAATGAGATTCCCAGGCAAAAAGAGAGAACTGCTGTCCATCCCTTCGTTGAGACCGCCCAGAAGGTTCGAAGTACTCCGACGACCGTCGGGACCTGCGAGAGATTCGGCTGTGATGTTTTCTTCGTTGTTCGCTCCAGAATTGCCCAACCCGTCCGCTGCTGGGTGGGCGGCATGGGTGGAATACTGCCCAGGTAGAGTTCCGCCAGAAAGCTCCGCACGTTTGAGATTGCCGAGGACCAAGGCAGAGCTTGGAACCGTTGCGGACAGCTCCTGCAAGACTGTCCTGACAATTTCCAGGTTGTCATCAAACCCTTCTGCTTGGCCGGGAAATGTAGCGCGAGCGCGGATTTGTACCACTCCGGCTAGGTAACAAAACCAAGCGTTGATGGGTGCTAGATAAACAAGGTCGTTTCTGCATTGAATTTCTTCGAAAACACGGATTAGATGTGACGCGGTCTGGATGCACTCTTCGAAGGTAGCCCTGGCTGAGCTGGAGACTGGCTCCACCTTCATCAAAGACAATTGGTAGATCAATAAGCAGCCGTAGTATAAAATGTGCAACTCAGAAACCACTCGACGATATGGCCTCGAGTCTGCGTGTTGCAAAGTCAAGTCTGCCGGCAACTCGCAGACCCACGTCTCAAAGGCTTGTCCGATAGGCACGATATCTCGGTAGCTCAAGTTGGGATTGTATCGTCCATCAGCGAGTTGACCAAAAATCATGCAAAGCTTGGTCCTCTCGATGAAGATGTTATTGTCTGGATGTTCGTTGGGAAAGTCGCGTTGCGACAGTGGTTGAACGTCGGTGTCGTGCATATGAATCATCAAGGGCCGCCCATAACAGAAGGACACTAACTTGTCCTGATTCTGGAGCAACGTCAGCATCGAGTACGCAACTGGGAAGGCCATTCCTACAAAGAGATGCCACCACATCCTTCGACGGGTTCCAGCATCTTGGTTGCCGCTGTAGGTTGCTTCTCTGTGAAGACCCATGTGGATTGCATAGCGCGATGCCACCCCCAGCCAATGCCACAGACTGTCTAGGCAGATGACTGTCGGTTCGGTCATGCTTCGACTTGTCATGAGACAGAGCGCTTTGAGAACCACCACTTTATTTCGTTCATGCTCGGCAGCCAGCAGCAGCTTTGCCTTCAGGTAGTGCTTCTTAGCCGCACTCAGCTGGCTTGTTCCTCCTCGTCGGTGACCATAAGCACTTGCAAGCATGCAGACAGTGTGCACCAGCAGAGGCGACTGAAAACGCTCAAAGTCTGTTCGGTCGACGAGGGGTTGGTGGAGATGAATGTGTTCAAAGTAAGCATCAGTCAGTGCGACCACCATCATCTGTGAGGGCAAGGTTATTGCACCAGTGGCCATCAGAGCCTTCGAGTAGAACTTGGCCGTCTCTGCTTCGGTCTCGTCGTCAACCTGGAGCGCGCTGGGATTCTGGAGCATCATGCTCTCCTCTCCCAGATAGCCTACCGATCCCGGTGATGCAGATGGTTGCAGCTCTGCGCGCTCTATAGCCTCCGTCGACTGCGTGCTAGTGGCGGTCTCCCGACGGGACCGCATGTTGCGTTGACGAACTCCCACACGAGGCCTATTGATTGTTCCATCTGCTCAGAATGGTCGAACTCATTTCATGCACATATGTAAAGTCAAACCCACCTGCACACGATGTTTGCCCTTTGACAGCTCTGACATGTCCCATCGGTGCGGTCTTGCAAGTCACATTTCACCTGATCCGGTCAAGTCAATCTGTCTGTCGCCCGATTTGGGGAGAGGAACTCTTACTTTGCGCGCGTGACATTGCATGCATACCTTGGTATTGCGAGTTCGGTGGCCTTCCTTAGTCGTGGAGCCAGACATGACGAGCTGCCACTGAATGTGCACATCTGTACAAGGAAGGTTGAGATGATGAGATTCGAGAGGTTGTAACTTGTCAGCCAACGATAAACATATATTACATACTGTATGTACACCTGAAGACGATGCTGGCTCCAACTGGGGCGACAGGGATGACAACCTGAGGTGTAAGTGAACATAATACGGCAGGTTTTCCGACTCTTCAAGCTGCTGATGAGCCGAGGTGAGTAAAGCAGCGAAAGGCTAAACTAAAAGGGGAGACGAGCGACAGGGACGAAGTGTTTCGTTCATCACTATCATGCACTTGTAGTTTGATCGTGGCGAAGTCTGTATGGCGAATTCATCTGCTGGTGCTTTGTTGGACGACCAAATTTGGCCGATTCATCATTCAATTGCTGGCACGAACGATCTAATCTAATAGGTGTCCCTATTTGACAGCAGCGCCATCAGCGTCTTCTACATACTTATAGAAAGAGTGCAAGGGTACTTGAACCCCTCCAGCTTTCCATGCATTCGATGGACCCAATGTGGCGATTCACCCTAGCTCCCCACACCGCGTCACGGCGTATGGCTGTACCAGATCCTAGCCGAATATACTATCGACCATCATCTCAACTTGATTATCATGAGCTTCCTGGTTCAAATCGGTAAATATTGCTTTTTGAGCGTGTGTTGCGGCCTCCTGGACTCTGCGTGGTGGCCTTCATAACTGAGCGGACGGAATTGACACCATTGTTTTTTCAGTGCCAAAACAGGGAGGTTATATCGACGAATCGAAGCAGATGAAGGACCATTCAAGACCCGCCAATACCTAGGACATCCAAAATTTTCTCGAAATCCGGAGTGCCAAAGCCGCTTGCAACGTCCCATCCTTTGGAAGCGCTGAATCCGGACCCATCGCAGCCTACACTGCTGCCATTGACAACATCAGTGAATGCCGCGAAGCCTTTGTCGTAGAGCCAAGGATTGAGCCAGCCCATAGGGGGTTTGCCTGCTGCAGCGAGGGCGTCATTCACCAACGAGAAGATGCTGGCCACGGTTGGGGCAGAGCAGCTCGTGCCATCGACACTTCGGATAGTTTCGCCTAGAAAGATGAGATACTTGTACCCCTGAGCCGCCACATCAGGGTACGCGCGACCCGATCGATTGTACAACCCTTTGAACTTGTCGCCAATGGTATCGAGGTATCGCTCCACGGATGTGTTTTGCCATTTCGGTCGAGTAAAATAATTGCTGAAACCGGATCCAGAGGCAAACGAATTCTGGGTGTCGAAGGCGACAACTTCGGGATAGTTCATTGTTCCGCCGACACTGGTAACGTACGGACAAGAAGCTGGGAAAACAGGAACGAATGTAGTTCGATTCAGCCCGTCATTGGTGATACAACTGGAGTTATCGCCTACACCAGAGTCCCCGGAGCTGAAGAACAGCGAGATCCCCTGAGCGCCCAGGGCCGCAAACTGATTGCACACGGTCTTAGCGTAGCTCTGCGGTACAGTCTGTTCATGGTCGCCATAGGAGGTGGAAATCACTTTGGGAATGGTGTTGATATCTTGGTCGCGCAGGAAGAGAAGCCAAGTCAGGTAGGGCTCATTCGTATTAGTTTGGACAAAGTCATCGGGCAGAAAGGGGGGCTCGCCGCCGGTAGAGTACAAGGTGACAGGCGTGGGATAGACAATACCAAGCATCGTCTGCAGGTCAAGGTTGCCTTCTAAACCTGCCTTTGATGTGGCATTGTCAACAGGTCCACCATTCACCGAGACTTGAGTGATAGCGTAGGCGGAGTCGACTGCATCAGGACGGAAGTTTCGCAAAAAGGTCTGAGCATCCGATCGGTTCGACACTTGGCCCAGATAATTGGTGAAGCCGACTGAATTATTGTGGGCAGCTTGAGGCTTGTAATTGACGGTGTTGTACAGGGTCCTCAGGCATTTAGGTGTCATGCCACCGAAGTTGCAGGAGCTTTTGATGGTTGTAGCATTGGCGGCGGTTGTGACTTGGGAAATGTCAATGTCCGTAGGAACATCAATAAGTGTGCTAGATTTGGGATTGGCTCGAAGGAACGCAGTGGTGGGCTGAATAGTGGTCACATGGTCATGAAGCGAGCGTGGGAGAGACCAGCTTGTGGTTCGAATGAGTCTGGTACCATCTTGGTGTTGGTAGATGGAGTACTTGGTGTCAAGTAGTTCTTCAGCTTTATTGACAGGGAGAATAACCGTAACCCAATCTCGAGCCGAGTTGACTTGACAGTGAGACGGGTCAATGCCATTGTCAGCCAGCCAGTCTTGAACTAGTTGGTACGTCTCATCAGACGGTCTAAGAAGGTCGTGAACTTCTTGTTGGGACAGATGTTGGCCGTAGCGTTCGTGGGATGGGTTGGAGACTGGAGTGTGGTTAGATTAAAGATTGCAGAACAGCTCTCCGATGCATGTCTAGGACGCGGGCTTACCCTGATGGAGGTGCTGCTCGAGGAGATCGAAATTATTTGGCTGTAAGCCGATGTTGAGGGTCAAGAGATGGAGAGGATGAGGGACGCCAACATGTGACCACGCGGGAGGGACGTTATTGGATTCCTTGACGTTGTAATCGGAGCGCAGATGTATTGGTGAAGCACTGGCCCATGACAGTGCAGCGAAAGCAGCCAAGAGGATGGAATGGATGAACATAGCGAGTGTGAAGGGCAGAAATTACCAGGTACCTAGTTGGCAGGGCAAAGAGAAGGCAAAGAAGAAGCGAGCGAAGTAACGAGTGGAGGAGGGGGAGGAAAGAGGAGGAGAGGGAGAGAGGAGGGAGGGAAAGAAGGAGACAACGAGGTGGATGAACGCAGTTGTATTAATTATTATGTGCTCAAAAACTTTTGTAGATATTTGGGTGAATGTTGAGGAAAGTGCAGATGATGAGGATTTTTAAAAGCGAGAGGAAGGTGCAATGACATGACCAGGGGTATTTAGGCACGTACGTGGTACCTGCATCTATCCACCCTGTGACCAGGACATGTTATAGGTAGTGAACACCCTACAAGTCAAGTAGGTACCTACCTAGGCGCTTAGGTACATACTTTAGGTACCTACTGGTAGCTACCTAACTACTCGTAGGTCCTCGTGCTTGCAGTCACCCAGATTGCCGTGGTTGCCGATATGCAAGACACAGGAAAACGCAGCTGCCCAGTCATTATTGGCTGCGCTCCTTCCCGAGCTCATCTCCGATCCAGCTGTTGTGCGACGGGAACTACGTCACTGGGGACCGGCAATGACGATCAGCCCACCGGCTCCGACAACGCCAAGTCGCTAAACTCTTAGTTTTGGTGGCTTAGCATACTTTAGCATCAACTGGCCTCTTGGCATATTCAAGACGTTCACGTGCCAACTCTGACACTTGAACCGAGGCCCCTTACAATCAAGTGTCAAACATTCCTTGGCCTATCGAAATCCAACGCAGATCAAAGCCTCATCCCCTTTCTCTTATCAAAGCATCAAAGGAGAGTGAGCAACGCCGAGGATCACAATGCACCGTAAGAAATATGTTCATTTCAATACACTCGAGCCCATCAAACCCCTTCTTCGAGCCTATACCCTTGGCTATCTCACCGTCACGACGCCCCGGCTCTTTGCCTTCTTGAGAACCGTTCGACGCAGCCATCTGCAATCTCGAGAGATCCTTTCCACCCTACAGAAGATCCTCATCACATCCACCCAGATCAATCGGTTCCCGACTGCAGCTGCTGTCATTGTGGGCGGAGCAACTGCGCTCCCGCACTTAATTCAGGCATGTATTGACTATGTCCTGTCATCACAGCGCAGGGGTACTACACGTCTCAGTAATCGTCTTGCCGCATTGATCCGCTTCTTGTGCACCTTTTGGTCGGCATGGCTGGCATTTAGTCTGCTCAATCGGGATGAAAGCTGGGCTAGAAAGCGTGCGATATCTCAGAGTAATACGACTATCTCAACCGGTGCTCCTCGTACATCGGCTCTACATCAACCACCCCCACCGCCCTATCATCCTCGCTATGCAGGCAAGACCATTGACTTTACGGCGTTTGCCTTCTGCCGCGCGCTGGATGTTGCAGTGATAGCTCTTTGGACTCGAACTAGAAGTCGATCGTGGCATCCGGAGCAACGCAATCCACGTCTCGCAAACTTCACCCGCAAGATTGTCGATCCCTCAGTATTCGCTGGTTCCGCTGCGATCATTATGTGGTCATGGTTCTATTCGCCCGAGCGACTCCCTCGCTCGTATAACCACTGGATCTCGAAAGCGGCCGACATCGACCCTCGTCTAATCCAAGCACTCCGTTTAGCTCGACAAGGTAATTTTGTCTATGGCGAGGATACAGGGCAAGCAACGCTTCTTACAGGCCTTTGCCAGGAGCTGAACCTTCCCGATGAGTTCGCCGACCCTTCAAAGACCATTCCAATACCCTGTGAGCTGTATCATTGTGGGACAGGCAAGAGTTGCGAGATTCATGCGCTTTCTAGGTTTTGGAGGGGTTGGAAATTTGCTATGGGCATATACTTGCCTCTTCAAATACTGACGATTTTACGTTCACCGAAACCCGAATCCGTCCTGAAAGCTCTTCGAGCTGCAGTGAGGTCCTCGTCCTTCTTGGCTGGCTTTGTGGCATCATTCTACTATGCTGTCTGCTTGGCTCGGACTCGGCTTGGTCCAAAAGTCTTTTCGTACAAGACCGTAACGCCCCAGATGTGGGATTCCGGGCTATGTGTTCTGGCAGGCTGCCTTGCATGTGGATGGTCTGTTCTTCTGGAGAAACCGAGTCGGCGACAGGAAGTTGCCTTCTTTGTGGCCCCAAGAGCACTGGCAACCGTTCTTCCTCGCGTTTACGATCGACAATACCGGCACAGGGAACAAGCCATTTTTGCCACGAGCATTGCCACCGTATTGACAGCGTTGACCTCGGGCGATCAGCGGAATGTCCGAGGAGTGCTTGGAAGAATTTTGGCTCGCGTCGTGAAAGGCTGAAAGTCACGTATGCTTATTCCTTTGCCTTGATCTTGGTCGCTCGATTGATCCAATATGGCCAAAATGCTCGACATCAAACAGATTCCATTAAAAGCACCATATCCTGTTGGACGACATGACACCTGCAGCAGCGTCATGGGCAAAGGGCTGCTATATTCATTTCTCCAGTTCTTCCTTTCTGAATCTACCCGACTGTATCGTTCAGGGGCGAGAGCCTTGTTGAACTTATGTCAGCAGTTCGGAATCTGCGCGCGCATGGCCCTGATCAGTACGGAGGCATAGTCCCGCGCTTAAATTTCTGGATCTCTTCGGGAATATTCACTCAGAACACCTTGCAGACTGGCAAACAAACAACAAGGAAAGACAATGCGCGTCATGGATAATTGCAAACTCTGCCCAAGGTTATGAAGTGCGTTGCCATTAGTATCCCGATCTTGTATTGTCAGAAACCCTGAAAAACGTCCACTAGGCTTGGGCAGAACCTAGGAGCATTCATGGCGCTACCCCGTCACCCACTCTGACCACAGCGCGCCTGTTTGATCTACGCGGGTCTGCAAGATTGCCTCGTCGTCCTTTAATGTACGAGTCAGTGGAACTCGCGCCGGAAGATCTCATTGGCGATCCTCCTGTCAATCCTGCAGATCACTGTCTCACAAATGCCGATCTCAGCGATCTCAGCGATCTCAGCGTTCACATGAAGGAACGCTACGCCAGACATCTACTAGCCTGTTGGTATCAGGACATGGCAGGGATTGTCCTATTCACCGCGCTATTTGTGTATTTCAGACTACCTGATAGATCAGCCTGGTCAATTTCATCAGTACAACGAATGACCAGAGACCGAGTCGACGACATTACAGAGGGGAAGTTGACGGTTGCATACTTCATTAAAGCATTTCCAATCCAGGTTCGAGAAATCCGCGATAGTGTTGGACAAGAATAGAAGGCTGCTCAAACAGAGTGATGCTCGAATCGGGTCAAGTCCTTTCCCTCGAGGATACAAGAGATGATACCGCCGTCTTTGCTATTGATGTCGTGAGTAGCGACTCGAGACAATGATAATATATGTCCACTAACTATACAATATACACTCATTATACACCTGGTTTCTTCGACAAATTCCAATTCTCAGGATCTCCATATAAAATACCGATGAAGTGTTAAATCCATGGGTATATATTGCTGGGATCGAGCCAACCACGCACCGTCAGCCGAGTCTTAGTGAATCCGAAACGTCTGAAAGTCCGAGATCAGCGAGTTCACCTGCTGCATGCTCGTCTCGTCGTATTTGTCGAGCAGGGGCCCATGGCTCATTGGCGTCTCATTGCCCGCAGCACGAGCACTCAGGGGACTCTGGGGGTATTGCGCTGCCACCGTCGTGATGGTGGTGCTGGTGGTTGTGCTGGTCATCGTCTCGGTGGGTTCAGGAGCCGCAGCACCGGGATCAAGTGGCGGTGGTGCTGAGAGACGCTCGACCATCAGCTCGGCCAGGTACCAGTATTCATTTGCGTGGCGCATGAATCCCACGCGGCGCCACATCTCGTCTGGGCCGAGATGGTCGAGGTCGAGGTCCCCCGCGAGGGTGGCGTGCTGCGGCTCGCGTGCGAATCGGGTCAGGTAGACGTGCCAGACTCGGCGCCAGGAGCGCAACGCGCGGTGGATCGGGTCCAGCGTGCCCTGGCAGCTGAAGGAGCTCTGGTGGTGGAAGATCAGCGAGTGCAGCGCCGAGGTCATGGCGAAGAGGTTCAGCGGGCCCAGGTCGGCCAGGACCACGCTGGCTTCCTCGTCGAGGTCGGGCCGGTAGAGCAGCTCAAAGGCCGCCGTGAAGTCGCCCGAGACCTTTGGTTGTGTGTTACTTTGTCGTTGATGCCGGTGTTGCAGAGCCCTGAAGCACTCCTCCGCCGTCAAGGCCTGGAAACACGCTTCGGGACACGCGGCATTCATCCTCATTTCACGAACCACCATCCGCGGCGGCAGGTTGTTGAAGATGACAAACGCCGTGTCGAGCAGAAACACCCACAGCAGCACGCGGATCAACTCCTCGACGACGGCAAAGTTTTCGAAGGAGAAATCGCAAAGGTCCATCTGGCTGTAGTCAGGGTGTCGGGCATTGCGGATCCCCACGTCCCGCGCCGCCGCGATGACCATGCTGAACCGCTGCCGCCGGATCCGCCGCTTGCTGGACGTCGTGCCCTCCCAGTTCTGAAAGAGGCAGACCATGTACGAGGCCTGCAGAGCCCTGATCTTCCGTCGCCGCCACCGCAGTTCGCCGTCGCAGTCGCCACGGGCGAGTGTCGCGCTCGGCGGGTCGTCGCAGAAATCGTCGTCGTCAAAGACCATTTCCTCGACGCAGTTGAACCACCGTTTCGCGTTCTCGGCGTCGTTATGGTCCGGAGAGACACAGGCACCGATCAGAGCCATAGCCGCCAGAAGCTCGGCTTTGGCCGTCGTCAGGTCGAACGTGGGTTTGTGGACGATGTTCACATTGGGGTGCCACACCGCCCAGTACAGCTGCACGAACCGCCGGACATTGGCGGGAAAGAAGAACTGGGCGCAGGTCTCGTGGATCGAGGGTGACCACGACAAGGTAATGTAGCTCTTTCGCGACTTGTGCAGCACGATGTTTCTGATCGAAGTCACGATTTCGTGGCACTTGAAGGCCAGCGGATCGGAAAGCCAGCGGCTTAAGCTGGTATTCCCCACGACCGATGGGTTGCCTTCCCCGGCTGCATAATAGCCGAGGCCAAGGCCATCTCTATGTGTGTCCGTGCTGTCTGCCCTTATCATCTTGGATTGTGTCGCCGAGCACTTCTCCAGACCACCTAGCTTGGCAGTGTCAGAGTTGTGGTGGTGGTAGTAGGCGTTGACACGGCGCCGTTGCTCCAGCGTGCCGCAGTCAAACGAGGACACAAACCCGGTGGTACTGGTGAAAGTGTCGAGGAAGCACAACGAGTCGATGTCCTGGTCTGTGGCGCTCTCGGCTGGGTGGCCTGCGTGCGGAGTTTGTGTCCCGGAGTTGTTGAAGTTCAGGAAATCCTGCCACGCGTCATCGAGACCGTGCGCCGGCGCCGGCGAGAGCCCACATGAGATCCAGCCCGTGATGTGCTCGAAAGTGTCGTCAGGGATGTCAACGGGGATGAGACCCGAGTCGTCGTCGTCTGTGATTGGCATATCAGACCGCATGGTAGGAGGACGTAGGAACGACAAGCCCGGGTCTTCCTGTGACTGGGACAAGGCTAGCCTCTTGGGGTGGGGCTCCTCGAAATCCGACGTGGCATCAATGTTAGCGTCAGCGACCGTCTCACACGTCTTGAGGTGCCTTTTGAGCACGTCGGAGCGCTGAAACGTGCTGCGACAGAGGACGCACACGTAGGGCCGTTCGCTGCCATGCGAGAGCTGGTGGCGACGCAGATGCTCGGCTCGTTTGTACGACTTGGAACACGTCGGACATACGTTCAGGGTCAGAGGATCTGCCATGGCATGGCATGGAGGCTTTGCGCAGGGTTGAGTATATTGGGTAAAAGAGTCAGGGGAGGGAGCTATGGATTGGGGAAGAATGCAGTCTTATCTCTAAGTCATTTCTTATAGAGCCGGCACTCATCGGGTGAAATGTCCAGAGAAGCCAGATCCAATTTGTGTGTTGCAGCTTCACGTCAGTCATTTGCATCTCGGCAAATGTTCTCGGTTCCCCGGAAACGCGGAGCCCCGCACAACCTGATTGGTTTGGGACAAACCTACGAGGTACACATCTTTCTCCTCCTCCTCCTCTTCTGCCACAGCATCGAGATCGGGATCAAAAGCTACAATGTATCCAGTCAAGTGCAGCAACAAACAAGTCCAGATCCGCTACAAGGATCTAGCTAAGGCTGCGCAGGGCTCAACCACTGTTTGCTCAGTGGATCCAGGCACTCATTCTCTGCCTTGTGCCACTCTTCCCGCACGATCCTCTCCCTCTCCGCAGACCGCGACGTGATCTTTGCCTGGAACTCTTCGGGCATGCACACGAACCCCTGGGTCAGCCTGTCCTGGTCCGGGAGGAGCTTGTTCCCGTCGGCGTCCACGACCGGCGCGACGTCGAACGCCCACAGGATCCGCGAGATGCCGAGGAACAGGCTGCGCTCGGCGACGTGCATGCCGGGACAGATGCGCCGGCCGGCCCCGAAGGTGAAGACGTCGCGCTTGCCGGCGTCGGCGTTGGCGGCCGAGTCGTACAGACTCTGCGTGTCGTGCATGTACCGCTCGGGAACGAACTGGCGTGGGTTGGGGTGGCGGTTGGGATCCATGTGGATGGCCCAGACGTTGTTCATGACTCCCGCACCCTTAGGTATGAGGTACCCCATGTATTCGTCGTCTTTGGTCACGGCATGTGGCACCGCCCCCAGGATGGTGGTCGGCATCCACCGGAGTGTCTCCTTCATGCACGCACGCACATATTGCAGTTTCGACTCATCATCCATGGTTGGGAGACGGTCGCCGACAGCTTTGTCAATCTCCTCTTGCGCCTTCTTCTGCGCTTCCGGGTACAGGAGCATGGCCTGGATGAAGCCATACAGTGTGCTTGAAGTGGTGTCCGACCCTGCTTCCAGGAGTGTCCCGGATATGTATGCCGCTTGGTCGTCACTGAACCCCTCGGCCTTCTGGGCCTCGGCCATGCCCACACAGAAGCACGGCTTTATCGTCCCGTTCTTGATGTCCTCCTTCGCGTTCAGCCAGTGTCTCAGGTACAGGGCCTTCTCGTGCTTGTGCAGCGTCTTGGCTTTCTTCTGCGTCGGGAGCAGGAAGTCGGGCAGGCTTCGCAGGATAGGGTAGAAGTCGATCAGCCCCGCAGCACCGGTCTGGTTGATCTCGGCGAATTCGGAGAAGCCTTCGAAGAGCTGCTTCATGTTGGCGTCTTCGTATGTGGGTGTCCTCCAGCCAAAGACCATGGTGGTCGTCAACGCGTTCGAATACCTCCTGATGTGCTTGAGAAAGTCGTCGGGCTGCTCCAGGAGCTGGTACAGCATCTGTTTGTTCTCGAGCATTTGGTACGGAATGTAGGATTTGGATGTGTTGACGTTGAGCAAGCCGTGGATCATTTTACGGAACTGACAAGCGGTGAGTCAATGTATATGCTTTCAGGACAATCACCTGCCACTTACGCCTCTCCATACTGGCCCGTATCTCTTGACAAGCAGTTAGCAGCGGTTCGAGCATCCAAGACGATTGGTTCAACGCACCATCATCAGCAACCTCAAGCCTCCACTGCACAATGTCTGGCCGATATACATGTCCAGCCTGTCCGAGTATATGCCGCTTCGTCTGTCAAGAAGCTCCTTCACGGCTTCGTCACTCGATAGTATGATCAATACTTGCGTGCCGAGCATCAAGCTGTAGATCGGACCATATTCGCGCGCCCACTTCTCGAATTGTAAGTGTGCATCCCGGGTTGGCATCTAGAGACCGCAAGCGAGTCGGTTAGATTCTGGCAATTCCACTGGCGAAGTAACTCCAAGTACCTGGTGAAGATTGCCCAACAGTGGCAGCGTAGGAGGGCCGGGAGGGTAGCCCTTGGGCCTGCGGCCTATGGATAGTAGACGTATGGCGCCGACTATCAGGGCCGCCACAGCCAGCAGAAAGTACATGCCCGGCATGATGTCTGGAGCCTGAAAGAATATCCAGCACAGTGAGAGACTAAGTTGCGTGTTATGACCGACGGCCAGGGACTGTGCGACTTAACTATAAATCCTCCCATTGAGGAAGATGTATGTTGGTCACCCATACCCTTTTAGATGGACTTCTATTGGTCCATGCTAATCGTGTAATCGAATCCCGATCGGGATCCGCTAAGTGGGGAGGTGGGATGCCCAGGGACAAGCCAGAGTTGCGGGGGTGGGGGTGGGATGAAGACCTACAACTAGTCAGAACAAGTTGTATTGTGCGGAGATGGCGGGAGCAGAAGAGACTTCGAGCATTCTCGGGTTCTCTGGACTTTGTGATGCTCTCTACGGTTGATTCTATACCTTCGCAGCAACCCTACACAAGCTAGCGCCAGTCTTTCCCCAGGAAGAAATTCGGTGGTTGATGTGGAAATGTCCCTCTCTTTGCGAGCCTGAGATATCCAGCGTGGTGTTTGTAATTGAAATATCCGCACCTACCGTGATGGCATTTTGTCAGGATGGAGATGAGCTTGTGTGGAATAGAATGCTAGTCTCCCAGGTCGTGTAGCTCTGAGTCCACGGCGGCCGGTCCTTGTTCCTGGTCGCGAGTCCTGGGTCTCGCGGGAGTGGCTGGATGGAACAGGGGATGTGATCTCGAGAACCGTAACACCCAGTACCGCCATCCATCCACCCCTTGTCTACCACATGCCGTCACTGCCAACTTCATTTTATGGCCGATTCGTGGCAGTCTAATAAGGAGTGTCCGTGTAGTCTTGCACAAAGCTGCACCAGTCATGTGGGCCTGTTCGATAAAAAAGCTCAAGAGACATATGAATCCGAAGAGAGTCATTGCCGCCCAGAATCCGATCCAGTTGATATTGGTGTAGTTCCCATCTCGAAAGAGGATCCTCCCACACAGAGACCACCTCTTGAGAAATCCCTCCAGTACTTTGGGGTTGTCGAAAAAGATCGAATATTCATTCAGATGGAACCTCGCCCCATGGCGCACTGTGAGAATAGCGCTGAGAATGGTTTTTCTGAACCATGTTTCGACCTCAATGACCCACTGCTCTCTGTTGTCGTCGAGGACGGTGAACATGTATGGTCTGATACCGATCTGTTTTAAAGGCATCATCCCATGCCATTCAGTCAGCTCGGCGAGGTAAGTGAATACCGAGAAGAAGGATGGTAGAAGTCTCAACAAGGCAATCACTTCTGCAAGAGAATCGACACTCAGATCGGGATATTTCACTATTTTGTATGCTTGCGTCGCCCCTCGACCCCACGGCGTACAGACTCCAGACCCTATCACGCAGTACTGGGAAGTTTCGAAGCAAGCCAGTGCTGTGGCTTCACGGTCTGCGTAGTAGTGGTCGGTCTGATTCGACCAGTCCATGTTGTGAGCAGCAAAGAAGGGGTCATCGACGGGACCCAAGTATTGTGTGGCTCCAGCTCGGTATACGATGAGGTACGCCAGTCCGTCATCTCGCTGGATGCTTTTGTGTAGTGTTTCTGGGTCGACCATGACACCCTCGTAACCAGCCCAGCGCCTAGGCAGTACTGTAAGGTCGTAGGGACTATGCTCCCGCGCCATGCGAAGGCCCGAACTCTGGTTGGACACGATGTTGGGCCCGTTCATGGTGTTTAACGGCATGGTAAAGTTTGGCCATATAGCTTTTCCGTTGGGAAGATCGAAATTTCTGGTAGATATCCAGGTCTCAATTGGCGTATCTCTTGAGAAGAGAAGAAAGGGTGTGAGATCAACCGGCGCGCAAGTGAGCCGGTGGTTGAATGAAATCTGTGCTTTGGAATTGACCCCCAACTGGCGTGCAGTCACATTGCTATGGGTGATCTGGAATGGACGTGTCTGGTTGTGGCAGATGTTTCCAGGGAATGGGCAATAGTCCAAACGCTCCTTGGTCACCACCGGCTGTTCGAGATAAAACGGAGCGTCACAGCCACCATCCAAACGATCCAGGCACTGTGAGAAGATGGCCTCTGACTTGGGCGAGATAGAAGTAAGAGTGAACAGGTTGGCTAACTTGTCCGACTTCAAACAACTGTCAGTAGCCTTTGACCTCACTACTGGGGTTTCTGCAGATCCGAAGGAGAGCAGCCAGGGTATAACGACGCCCAGTGTGACGAAAATTGCCACGTTAAACAGTGCAATGATACCAAACCAAGGCGAAGTCGCTGGCTCGTCGGATCCCGACTCTTGCTCTTGCTCTGGCTCGGGCGCTGACTGAGGAGTGCGCCTTCGCAGCATCGAGGCCCTCTTTCTCCACAGGTTGGAGATGCCACTTTTAGCGAATGGGAGAACTTCGGCAATTGCTTTGCCCTGTGAAAGATGTAGCAAGGGTTCGGGAGAGGATTCATCAGGAAGCCTGACGGGCCGGACTTGGGTCCGGGTGAGAATGACATAGCGGTAGATGACCCAAGCGCGTGTCTGTGTAACGGCAATGAAAAGCGCGATGCCAGCCAGGATCAATAGGGCATTTGAGTCCGTGACAGTCCAGATCCACTTCCGAAGGGCTGATTCGTCATGTCTCTCCCAAACCCCCTCATACGCATACCCAGCAAGTTCATTGTACTCTCCGTCTGAATCTTTGAGTAGCATCGTTGTGGAGTCCAGAGAAGCTGCTGGATATTGGGAAGCTCATGTTCCGAACTTCGACGCGGCGCGGCCATGGGGCGCAAAGCTGACTTATAAGGTATTGTCATGATACCTCGCCGAGAAACGAGGCTCGTGGTGGATGTGTCCGGAAGCAATGACTAGCTGTGCCTTACTAGGCTTCCTGGCGGGCTGTGCCGTGACTCATGGGGGGGCAGTGTCACCCAGAGTGTGTCTGCAGCCTTTGGCTAGCCATCTCGTATTCATGCACGGTGAGGCACTGAGGCTGATTCTTGGCTCTTGGGTGTCGACTAATTCGGTTCGCAAGGCAGAGAGCTGGCAGAGAGGGCTAAGCGAGACAGCAAGTGGCAGACATTCAGCTAGTCGCTTGACACCAGGACTTGACAGAGGACCAAAAGGGAAGATGTGTCCGTTAATTGCCACACCAGAAAACGAATACGGTCGGGACTTGGAGATTGGTGGTGTGGAAGCAACCCATCTCCTCAAAGAAAATCACAAATCTTGGTAATAGTAATGCTGCGCCCTGCTATCAAGCATATTGAAAGACTGATACCTCACACCTACCTTTCAAAGAGGTAAGAATCCGTCATAGCAGGAGAAGGCAAGGTCGATCCTCGCACGCCTGATATTTGAGGCCAAGGCGAGGGACTCGGCCCCTCAGCTGGAGGTTCGGCCCGATAGGGAACGGACCCGTTTGGGAAGGTTCTGACGCTGCCCTGTCATTGGAATAAAGCGGCACCTCTGGCGTTCCTAATGCAGACTTACCATGATGACGTAAATTTTCTATCACTCTGGTGCAGCCTCACAGCCTTGTCGACCCTCAATCACATCCGCTTGAGGACCAGAAGAATTCTCGTCATTTGTCCAGGGCTTTATTTCTTGGAAAACTCTTGCTCTGTAGCTGCTACTTGTAGCAAATCACCTCGCCATGCCGGCTGGAACAGCGCAGACTAGATCCCATGGTTCTTTCACCTCTGCCTTCCTTCATCCTTTTCCCCTGGTTGGGCCCCCTATCACCTCCACCCATATAGCAATCCCTTTTGCCCTCAGATATATACACTCAAGAACCCCTTGGGGAAATCCATCAACGACTTACTCCACGGCTTGCCACTTGCGCACGACTCCGGGTCGTACCCTGCCTGGGTGAAGATCTTCTGGATCTGGCGCCGGCGAATTCCTGTGTTTGAACCCTCGAACAGGGGCAGGCAGAGAGCGTCGTTCATCATCAGCCCGTACGGCTGCGATGTCGCGTATGCGGTCACGCCGACGGCCTGCATGGCCTCGAGCACGCACTGGATGGCGTTCTCAGAGCCCCAGACCTTGGCCTGGTACGCCATTTCAGCCTCGCCGGTCGTCTCGAGGTAGTGGCACGCTTTCCAGGTGAGGTAGCGGGTGGTCTCCTCTCGCATCTTCATGCTGATGAGGAAGTCTGCGACCGACTGGTAGTTGATGGTCGGGACATTGCCTCCGCGCTTCTCGGTGGTGACGATCTTGTGCGTGTGTGCGAAGCAGCTCCGCATCAGGCCCGCGGACCCTGCGCCCACCAGGGCTGCCGACTCGGTGAAGGCCGCCACGTTGACCATTGCCCCCTTACCCGGCGGCGCGAGGATGTTCTTGACGGGGACGCGGAAGTTGGTGAACTTGGTGCGCGGGCCCGAATGTGCGCGGAACCCGTGTGTCTCAATGTCGTAGAGCACTTCGAAGGCGCCTTTGTTCTTGTCGTCTTCAAAGTCGGCGCGGGTTAGCACCACCATGGACAGAGTCTCCTTGGGGTCTCCCTTGTCGCCAAAACGGCACAGCAACGTCAAGATCTCGGGGCCCTTGAAGTCCCATCCTGCGCTGTTGGAGGCGAACTGCTTGCCGCCGTTGATGACGACCTCGTCGCCCTCGACCGTGGCCAGAGTCTGCACCCCCAACCCACCCTCGTTCTGAAGGTAGTTGGCGCTGCCTCCCGGCTCGGTGAAGCCCAGAGCCGCCAGCGCGTCCCCCTTGCAGTCAATGAAGGGGGCCAGGAACCGTTTCTTCTGCTCGGCGTTGCCGTACATGAAGATCGGGGCCAGGCCCAACCCCGTCACGAGCCAGGTGATGGGAAAGCTGGAGTCGGCGGCAAAGAACTCCTCAGTGATGAGGGCCAAGTCAACCAGGCTCTTGCGCGACCCACCCTCGCTCTCGGGAATCTGGATTTTGATCCATCCCTCGGCCACGCACTTGGCGTACGCTTCGCGGGTGGCCCGAAAACGCTCCTCCTGCGTGGGCAGTTTCAGATATGCTTCGCGCGTGGGGACCAGGACCTCCTGGGCAAACTTCCGTGCGTCGGCCTTGAGTTTCTCCTGGTACGGTGACAGGGTGAAGTCGATCGCCATGGTGGGATCGATTTGTTCAGATGGTAAGGTGTCTGTGTGGGTGCGGCACGACTAGACGAATAGGTTGGGAGAGAGGAGACGTGGATATATCAGACGTGGATATAGATATAAATATAAATATGTATACCTTCCACTGCAAAGGTAAGACCGACCGGTGGCCTCGATCAGAAAGAGATTGTCTGTCAGAGTGACTCTGAAGTCTTTGGATATCTTTGATGAAACATGCCGGACACATCCTCCTTTATATACACCCCATGGTGTTCTTGGTGCTGTTTGCCCTCGCACATCCTTCTCCTCCATACACCATACACATACGCAGACACACATACCAAGTTCTATCAAACCAGGAATCAAAAAGACTCTGATATCGCACAGCCTTCAAGCGAGACCCGCACTGCCATTCAGGGTCTTATCTGAGTTTGAAGTCCTCGCGCTCAGGAGCCAAGTAAGGCCCTCTGTGTAAACAATGCATCCTGCTTCCTCTAACCAGACATGATTGTCATTGCTCGTTGACTCGGCAGATCATCCCCTTGATTGCGCTCCTCGGCACGGAATCAAATTGCGGATCCGCACGCTGGTTGGTTGACGGGTTGCATTATTACGGGGATTGTCGTGGAAAGCTACCTAGACAGAACAGCTAGGCTGGGGAATTGGGACAATAGAGAGGAAATGCATTGATAAGGGAATACGTATGTACCCGGGACGCCTGGCGTATATGCTCTCGACATTGATATTACCAGGAATGGATCACTTGTATTCCCCCCTCTCGGTTCAAAGACATTGACCCAGTATCTACCGCGACGCGTCTTACTCCCTTGTCCTATTTGTCAGAGTACAAGGCATCTCTCGCTTCCATCTTTGATTGGGTGTGATGTCTCTTGTCTACTGGTCTTCCCTAGCGTCAAGCTCACGCTAAATTAATCAATGTGGCTTCTGTTTCGGTTTGCCGGCACCGTTATCATTGAACCTCCTCTGGGCCTTTTGTTTTATGTCTGGGTTATGCGCTGATCGGTACACAGCATACTCAGAGACCTTGTGTTACTGGAAGATTAGGTCTGACACGGCTCCCGTTAGCAAAACATACGTAACTCGCCATACATCTACTCCGTATCTCTTCCTAAAATTGTTATCCGCTACTGGGCCGTGAGTAGCACAGCCACCAAACCCAAAATGGAGGGGCAAGACTCAATCCTCGTCTCGATGTGTCGATGCTCTCCTCTATATTTGACCAATCAGTTGATGCATTTACAGATATCCGAGGAGATGAGCTGCTTCTGCGTGGAGTCTCTGCATCGTTCCATACCAGACGACGGAAGCCGATTCTTCATCGAGCGCTCCCATTCCGTATACTCGAGCTTGATCGCCTATGTCCGAACCGTTGATCAAGCTGGTTGTTCTCTTCAGTACCAGCAACCTCGACTCCAACTCTTATCTCGATTCCCCAATTCGGTCGACAGACAGATCGTCACGGTGCTGGCGCGTGTCCTGTCGCACCCGCGGAGATGCAGCGAGGTGATGAACAATCAACCCCGTGGGTTCGGAAGCTGTGATATCCCAGCCCACGTGCTCCACTCATATCAAGTTGCCGGAGACTGCGCTCAATGGTCGAACCAGTGCTTGGTGGGCCTGTCTAGCAGGAACGAGCCTACTGGCTGTCCTCCGAATGCTTTCCTTCGGTCCGTCCTCATCAACGGAAATTGTAACTGGTCAAGCCTGAGGGGATGGATTGATCTCTGATCCATCTTTCCACCAGCGTCAGCCTTGTTCACCTAGGCGCCTCGACTCCTGACGCTTCCAGAGTGCTAACCTCATCTGGTATCTTGGGTCGAGGCTCTCTTAACAGCCTATCAATCATTGAAATAAAAGCAGACGACAACTGCTTCTTCAGATTCCGGCAATTCAATGCTAGTAGGCCGTCAGTTCGGCCGAAAATCGAGGTGTCCGATATTGTACATTACCATATGGCGAGCCGAGATAAGAGAAGTGTTGACTTCTATCTCCGCTTGCGAGTCTCTGGGATGAAGCATTCGACAGTCTGCAACCTCTATCGGCCTGCATATAATCTGTCTGTGGACAGCGCTCTTCGAATATGGTGGCTGCTTTCCCCACAATCGCGAACTCATCTGTTGCCTATGAGGCAAGATCGTCTCGGTATCACGCCGGCTCCAGCTCCAGGTCCACTCACTCTACCGCCATGTCGGAACTGCGGCCAGTTTCTCGTCCCTTTCCCTGCATCCTCTGTGTTGGAGAAGCAATACTGCATGTATCAATGAAATCTCCTCACGCCCTTGTTGGTTTAGTGGGCATTAGTCGCAATGATACAACCTCAAAGAAGGAATGATTGTGGAGTCTCCCAGTCTCCAATCGAAACTTCTTTTGGACAACTCAAGCAGTCACCGTGATAGAGGAAAACCGGCTGCCTCTATCTGCTGCTGGCGCGATTCTCGATCTGGCCGAAGCATTTCCCAATGAGGTATGTTGGCAGCGAGCTGCGCTTGTTGGCACGGAATGGTTTCGACCACCGCAATTCTCGGTTAGTCCCTCTATTATAAGACTGCGATCCACATTTTGCAGGAATTGAGTCTCTTCAATCTCAACGAGGGACGCTAGCGATCTCCATGATCACTCAAGTATATCCGCGGACGTCGCTGCTGTCTTTCTGACGACGAAGACTTGACAATCACACTTATCTTTGTCCGTCTCAGACTACCCAGTTCTTCGACCGCTCTGGAACCTCTTATCTGCCAGCTCAGTTATCGAAAATCGTCGATAGGCTGGTGTGACTATCAGGCTCTCAGTTGATAGTCGACGATCAACAAGGTGGATGCAGTGATCGGAAAAGGGGGGAGATGCCTGGCTGAGCTCAGCCCGTCCCCCCTGGGCAGGACATGACAGCCTCCCAGCCAATATATCAAGTCACACGACGGCAGAATCTGACACACACTCTCTCGATAGATGCAGATTGCGAAGAGTTCATAGAGAGCAACCACCATCAATCACACCCCCCGATCAGACGAGACGCAATGGAGAAAGAGACGCCAGACCAGATGACTCGCATTGCCCGCGAGATCTCCATGTCGCCGTCGACATATGAAAAGATCTACCTCTCGCCACCGAACAGCGACACTCGAGAGCTGCGCAAGGCCTTTGCCAATCCGACTCCTTTGTGAGTGTTCTTTCCAACAGCCACCCACTTTAAGCCCTGTCTCTTTATATGCCGCCCTCTTTTCTCTTCTTGGAGGACTAATGCGTCGACTTTAGATGTCTTCTAGGCTTCATCATGAGCCTAGGACCCTTGTCCTGCGATCTCATGGGCTGGAGAGGCGCTGGGGGCAATGGATCCTCGTCAATCGGTGTCTTCTTCTTCATGGGCGGACTTCTGATGATTATCGGCGGAGTCGGCGAGTTCATCTTGGGCAATAGCTACCCCTTCATTGTCTTTTGCGGCTTTGGTGCGTGATAGTTTCGGGTCTCTTGGTCCCTTCTTGGGCCTTCTGCTCAATTTTTTCTTGTGGCACTTCATTCCTTTCGAGAACAAGACCAATGTTATGGTCGTGTACTGACGTGCAACCTTGTACAGGTGGATGGTGGTTGAGCTTCGGAGCAACACTGAAACCTTCCTTCGGAGCGTACGGAAACTACTCGCCAGATCCCACGGATCCTGCTGCTGGGTTGTCTACCACAGGTTTTCTTGCTGGTTTCGGTATGTCCTCCTACCGCGAAGACGGGGTTAGTCCCTTTTTCACATGGAGAGTCTTTGAAGAACATATCAGACTGACATTCGGGGTTCTGTTCCTAGGATTTTTCCTCCTCTTCATGGCCCTCTTCTGCTTGGTCTGCCTCATCTGTGCTCTGAAGCTGAACATCTGTCTGGTCATCATCCACAGTACCCTGGTCATTTGCTTCTGCCTGCTCACAGGTTCGTTTTGGCATTCAGCGGAAGCAGGAACAGAAGTCGCGTCGAAGTTACTGATCGTGAGTCCTACCTTCCCATCGTTGGCAACAGGAGGCAAGATGAGCTGATAGCGGATAAACAAATGATCTTACACAGGCGGGTGGAGCGTTTGGTTTCGTGTCAGCGGCGGCGGCAGGCTATCTCTTCCTGTCGCAGATGCTTTTGACCGTCGAATTTCCTGTTTCTCTTCCTGTGGGCGATTTGAGTTCGCTCTTTGCGCGTCATCAGAACCAAATCAAGGGAAAGGCACAAGGGGTGGATCCTTGAAGGCAGGCGCAGCCTCGACAGCTGGTTAGGAGGAGTTAACAGAAGCCCCAAGATTTTGTTGTCCATGAGCTCTTAGACTTGCCGATTGTGTATGCAATCTAGCTTAGCCCTCACTTCAGGTAGATCTTTGAACTGAACCACTGTCAAGCCGTCTGCGCCTGGAGCATATTATAGCCTTCGTGGAAAAGACTCCATTTGTAACTTCCAAGACGCTGGTGCGTTCCAATCAGGACTGTTATGCAATTCACAACACCACCCTTTGCTTCGATCATGAAGAACGATCTTGTTGGCGCTTGATTCCCGCGTTATAGCTTCGGACTCCAGTTCTTGTATCTGTCTATTCTAATTGTGAGCTTGAGCTTCTGGTTCTCTTCATCCAGGTCTTTCATCCTGAAACGCAGCCCGGCATATTGGGATCGGAGCGAGGACGTTGATGAAACAAGGAAGAGAGACCACGATGGCCCACAGAGGCGTCTGTATCGTGTTGGACTCTTTCTGAGGAGCAAGCAGAGAGAGGAGAGGGGCTCTGGGTGTTGTAGAAGGAGGGCAGCCCATTCCCAAAAAGGAAGGTAGCGCCTTGCAGGGCCATGAGCACGGATGGTCAGGATCAGTTCAAATATACGCGAAAACCTTGGGCGTCCTCTACTCATACCTACCTAGGCAGTATTATTCTACAAATACTGAGTAGTAGTCACAAATGGCTCCCGCCTCACTCTGCCTCGCACTGCTATGTTCGCACAGTACCACGCCGCAGCATCGATACATGCGTCCCTAATACGTAGGTTCATAGATCAACCCCAGGACGTAGCTGAAGGCGAAATACGTTATGGAGCCTCAATTGTCATCATTCATTCTCAAATTCCCGCTAGGTCGTCGAGCTAAGAGGCTGTGCCATCTCCCTTCCCGCAAAATATTCCTTGCCGTATTCAGTGTCACGATCATCTGCCAGAGAATTAGATGACATAACGGAATAGCTTGTTCTCTTTATCCGTCAAGTCCAAGAACTCGACATTCGTGCCATGGCCGTCCGAAATTTCGCCCCGCTCGAGCATCCTCTGCCGTCGTTTGTTCTCCCAAGTATTGAGCACAAAGAAGCCGCACAAGACGAGCACGCTGACGATCCAAAGGACGAGGAGACTGATCTTGGCATGCTCGTAGAAAGGCGGATCACGAAATGTCTGGGGCCCGACAAGATACGCGACGCCGAGAATGAGGAAGACGATGGAGTTGAGCGTCGTTTTCTTGGTGGTACCGAGCACATTACTCGACAACATGGAAATAACGATAAACCAGGCTGTGGAGCAGCTACCGCTCATGAAGAAATAGGCAACCAACTGGCCATTTTTGCGGTAAAAGTGGCCATGGTCGCCCAGGCCGATGAATAGGCTAGCGCCGAATAGAGAAAACAGGCCGGCCAAGATTGCGGCACCACTACGCTGGTGCGTCACGTCGGCGAGGAGGCCGAATCCCATATTGCAGATGACATTGATGGCACCCTGCGGAATGTTGAGGAGGAGCGTCTCCTTGACGGTGAAACCGAGGGACTTGATGATGATAGACTGGAGGAGCACGAGTCCGGCGGCGGGGATCTGGGACGAGAGAACAAAGACGACGTACATCCATGTCTAGCTTATGCGTCAGTACAGTGTATAAGAATAGGCAGGTCAGGGGGGATATGGAACGAACCCGGTAATCTGTGAATGCCTCGATAGCTTGGTAGCGCTTGTACTTGGTCGAGCCAACACCCTGATGGTTCTCTCGCAGCCGCTCCACGGCTAGAACTCGCTCCTCCTCAGAGAAGAACTTGGCTGTTACCACGCTGGTAGCCATGAACCAGAACATGCAGACACCATAGATGACAGAGACAATGCCAGTGACGACGGCCAGGATCTTCCAGCTGGAGAAGTTGGCTTCGGGATGCTTTGTTTCTCCTTCCACGCATCCAAAGGCAATCAATCCACCAATCATAGTCGCAACACCGGTACAGCCAGACCATATACCTGTCCTGCTGCCATGCTCGTATTTTCGATACCACGCGGCGGTGATGAGGGAGAACCCGCAGTTGATCGAGGCTTCGAGGGCACCAAGGAACGTTCGTTGAATCATGAGGCCAGTGAAGTTATGGCACGCGGCCATGCATGTGAGGACAACACCCCATGCCATGACACAGCACGCGATATACTTTGAAGGCGGGAAGACCTGGAACATGCGGTTGTGGACAGGAGCGAAGACGATGTACCCAGCATAGTAGATGGAGCCAAGCCAGGTGTACTGATTGGAGGTCAGGTTTGTTTCTTTTTGGAGACCCATGACACCAGCATAGGAGAGCCTTCGGCATTATATATCAGCTAATGCAGAGAATTTGGGTAGTGACATAGCATCTTACACTCCTTTGTCTAGATACTGCAACACGTAAAGACCGCACAGCCACGGCAGGACGTGCCAGTCAATTTTCCGGAGCAGTCGCTTGTTGGTCTTCTCGTCGATCTCCAGGGCCACGGCGCTGGCATAGGTGTAGGCACCATCCGCGCCCTTGATCTCTTTGACATGGCCAACATCGATGCCTAACTCTTCTGCGGCCTCCTGGATGCGGAGAGCAGGGTCTTCGTTCCCTGTCTTGTCCTCAACCGCAGTCGTTGTGGCTGGAAGTTCTTTTCCCATGGCGGACAGCGAGCGGGGTAGCTATAACAGATACAGGAGGAGGTTACCAGCACAAATTTGCTATGTGCTAACGGTCAGGTTGCGGCACGAATGAGACGGGTGATTCGCATCTTTATACCCCTTATCAGCAACAGTCTTGTCCCGAGGACATGACCCGGTAGTAGAAACCAAGAAACCCCATCTTCCATGGTTTACTCGCATCATCTTGACTGCCAGATGCGTGATATGATTCAGAAGTCGCTCAAGTCCTACTATTCAGAGTGCCACTGATAAGGACATCAAGACGTTGTAGAACCCCGGTGATCATTTCTCGAGTAAGATTGGTCAACCAGGGGTTTGGCCGTCCTCGGGGACGTCCAGATTCTCGGCAGAGACTATAGTACGCACAGTCCTTCCGTGTTGTCTGACTCCCAGTGTTGGAGTCTCCGTCTCTATCCCTTTCTCTCGCGGCATATCCGACCAAAGTCTTCGGGAACGACAATTCGGGGAGTCCCGGCCCACCTTTGCTGGGCAGTTGAGCCAGCAGCGGAAACGCAATTAGCAGTACTAAGCGGCCTGGAGAGAGATCGAGAGGATGAGAAGATGAGTGGAGGGAATTCGGGAGGATGAAACGGAGTGACACGAGGAGGCTGGTTCACCATCATGATAGGCGAGACAGCGGCGCCAAGAGGACGCGGGGGAAATGGCCAATCTTTATAGGCGGTCAACACTGTAGAAGCTTCCTGCGGCCTGCGCCACCACGGGAGATCGGCCCATTCTGCCCAGTCTTATCCTCACGCTTCCACTCTATCGAGACGTTGATGACCGCTCTAGCGATCCCCCAACGCGCTCAGGTCCGCTCTGCGGCAGAACGCACTGCGGAATCGGCAAAGCCGTTGGCTGCTGAGATATAAACGCCATGGCTGTCCTGCCCTGGCAGAGACTATGCGTGCCTTGCATGATCTTGCTCTCTGGTCTGAGCTCAGATACCCGTCGATATATCCCATTGATTCGCACAGCCACCTCATCCCAATATCACAATGGGCTCTCTCGGGCATGAAGAAGTAGAGGTAAGCCACCAATGCCACACACCACACCCTAACGCCGCCGGTCCCTCGGCACCTCTGACCGGCATTCACAGTACGTCCACTACCATGCAGGTGGGAAACGGGGTTCTCGCCCTGTTCTGCGAGGAGCGGCCGCGAAGAAGACGTTCGAGTCCATCCCGGTAATCGACATCTCGGGCATCTTCTCTGACTCTCTCGAGGAGCGCAAGAAGGTGGCGAAGGAGGTGGGCAAGGCCTGCCGGGATGTCGGATTCTTCTACGCCGAGAACCACAATATCCCAGACGCGGTTATTGACCAGACATTCGCCGCCGTCAAGCATTTCTTTGCGCTCTCGCACGAAGAGAAGATGGAGGTGCACATCCACAAATCCAAGGCGCTCCGCGGCTACGAACCGCTGTTTGAGACCAAGATGGAGGGCGCTGGCAAGGGAGGTTCGTCCATCGTCTTGCCAAACGTGTGCACCATCAGGCTAACCAAGATGTCGCGGCTTCAGACATGAAGGAGGCCTTCACCATGGGAGACGACGCCACGGAGCCCGAGTCCCAAGCGCCCAACAGCGGCGTCTCGACGGCGATTGAGCGCAGCAACTGCTGGCCCACAGCGTATCCTGAGTTCCGGCCCATCATGTACCAGTACTTCCGCTCGGTCAGGGCGCTCTCCAAAAAGCTGATGCAGATCTTCGCTCTGGCACTTGATCTGCCCGAAGACTACTTCGATGCCGCCACATCATACCCCATGGGTGGCGTGCGCATCCTGCATTATCCGCCGCAGCCTGTTCCTGGCGCCTCCGATATTGGCCTTGGGGCGCATACCGACTACGATTTCTTCACCCTCGTCCTCCAGGAGTCGGTCGAGGCGTTGCAGGTCCTCAATGCCAATGGCATCTGGATTGATGCGCCGCCACGGCCGCGCAGCTATGTGGTCAATATTGGCGACTTCCTTAGCCGCATCACCAACGACAAGTTCAAGTCGACGGTGCACCGCGTCGTAAATAAGAGCGGGAAGGAGCGCTACTCGATGCCCTTCTTCTTTAGTCCCAACCGCGAGGCCACCCTCGCCACCGTGCCCACCTGCGTCGAGGAAGGCACCAAGTACGAAGAAGTCAACGCTGGCGAGTATTTCCGCGAGCGCCTCATCGCTGCCAGGTACCAGCATCCTGCTGCGAAAGCGGCCCGAGCCATGCAGGTCGCTGCCACGGCGTGAAAGTTCTGAACCTGGTCTCTTCTGGGCCGAATGTAAACCAAAATGAAATTTACCATATATTAGCCTTTTCAGAGCAGCAGAATTCTCACCTTTAGTTTTCTCGTCACGTGTAAACCATGTCAACCAAAGTTGCTCGCTATTCAATAGAACTGGGAATTCTCTCGCCGACAGTTGGCGCTTAAGCATTGTTGCTCCTGTGGAAGATTCTGATCGAGGCAGAATGCCGCTAGAGACCAAAAGGTGCCGCGGGGAAACATAGTGAAGCATCCCACGTGACTTCCGGGTTGTGCCAAGACTTGCTGCAATCAAGACACCTCGACTTTGACTCCCTCCCTGTCGTTGAGTTCCCATTCCTTTGCCCTGTGCTCTGTTGTCCGCAGATTCCCAGCTGGTCATCTTGCGATCTCAACCCACCAATTTCTCCCATTGAAATCACGATGGCCTCAACCGACGACGCTTTAGAAACTTATACACACCTCCCGCTCCACATCGATCCCCAGACAAAACAAATCTCCGTCCTATCCTCAGACAAGGCGCTACAGGATGCGATCTCCAATATCAACAAGCTCCACACGTCCTTCAAGTCACTCGAGACCCCAAATAATATCCCGCCTCCTCCTCTTCCGGTCAACCCCAAACGATCAGGCCAGATCCAAAAATTAAGAGAGTCTGCAGTGGCAGCGTCTCGCAAAGGCCAGCATGCAGATGCTATCCGCCTCCTCGGAGTTGGCATAGATATGGCTGCTGCACGACCAGGATGGGAACCTATGGGCCTGGCCAGAGAAGAGCTCGCTTTGATGTATCTCTCGCGCGCTGCTGCTAATGCTGACCTTCAAAACTGGGTGGAGGGTCTGAAAGATGCAGAGTGCAGCCTTGAATGTAAACGTGGCCCTGGCACCGGTCCCAACGGGGAGAAGGTCCCTGGCAATGCGAAAGCCTACATTGTGGGAGGACGATGTTTGATGGAGATGGGGCGATGGCAGGATGCGGTTGAGTGGTTGGAGAGAGCGATTGAGATAGAGGGCAAGGAAGGCGACGACGGCCGCGAACTCATGCGGCGGCTAATAGAAGCAAAGAGACACACTGGAAACAAAGATTGAATGGCCACCGCAGCTGAATCAGGGGTTGAGCGCTGCATAGCGCCAACATAGGGACGTGAGATGTGAAGATGGGTCGATACCCGCTGTTCTCAGCGAAACATCCCGACTCTATGGGAGTCTTGCTCGCTACCACTCCGTCCAGTTCTGAATCTCGAAATACGGCGGACCTCAATCCACATCTGAGGACCATTTATCCTTTGGATCGTGGCGGCAGAATCGGATGTCAGAAAGGGTCTACCATATTTTGCGATACACTCCTGTCTCTTCACCGCATGTGAGGAGCTGTCCTCGAGGGGTTGAACGACAACGGATCCTCTCATACCATACCCCAGGCTCGTTGCAGAGCTCTCGCGAGGCGAAAATAGAGCAGTATGGATGAGCTCGTTGATTGTTCTGCCTTTGTCCACTCTCGGTCAAACTTACGCCCCAGATTGTTGAGGACAAGCGCACAGACATAGCATACCTGTGCCATGGGATTCCTGGGTTCGCATGCATGGCAATCCAGAGACTATTCTTGATCCTGCGCACACCTTAGCGTTACTCTAGCGTTGCCACGGAAAAGACGTCGCCATCCTCAAGTCACGGGAAGATTCGCAATGGTGGCAATGTCCTCATATTCAGTATCTGGAGACGGAAATCCCTGGGATGTATCTTCCAGGAGCTCTGATCTATTCCACATGGTCACTTCTCCAAGCAGGAATATCAAAGGCGAAAAGGAGTCCAGACTGCGCACTACCCAGCTTTCTCTAAGCAGACCAGCTCCGCGAGATACGACTTGTTTTCATCATACTCTTTTCTATAGATCGCCTCCAAATGGCCATTATCGACTTATTCCATAGTCCATGAGCTGCACTTTCGAGTGGGGACTTTGTCAATACTATGCGCATCCCATCTCAAGACTCTTTTCGGCATATATAGCTATTCCTTGGCTAAGAATCTCCTCACGCGCACGTACAGCATTTGGGTAGTGTAACTATGAGCATTATGGTCAATTTTTATAGGGGGTATTCTTGTGGTACAAACGGGGATCCACACATCGATTTTCCCGAAACCTGCGTCTCACAATCGATAGATTCCCATAGCAACAATCATGTCTGCCCCCAATTTTCTAAGAACATGTGTGGAAACAGCTCGGTGACCATCAGTTGCGGATTCATATACATACGCACCAAAGAGCTGTCGGGCGGTGACGCTTGATGCTGTGGTTGCAATTAATTGCGAAACCCAATCCCAAGTTTATGGTGGAAACCCCCTCGTCAAATCCATGAAATCTGCTAGATAGGGGGTAACAGGATCAGCAGACATTATCAATCAATTCAACACGGTCATGACGGAAAAGGAGCCGAATCGCGACAATTTTCTTGCGCGAATCACCACGATATTCGACCAATATGACCGGCCCACGCACGATGTGGAAGAGATTCGAAAATACCTATTCCCCGTTGATGCGGCAAAAGACGAACAAAGTCAACAGCAGCTCGACGCCGACTTGAAAGACGAGTATCTCGCGGCTGTTCAAGCGAATGTCAAGGCAAGGCGGTGCTACAAGGAGGCCGCTGAGTCTGCCTCGCCACACACCCATGATACGGATCCATCGCCACGGCCAGCATCGGACAATGTGGCCTTCCTCGATCGACATTTCGACTTGTTGCGACTGAGGGAACAGAATGCCAAATTGAAAGCTCTCAAAGCTGATATGGATACCATCTTGTCATCGTCCAACTGGCCAGCCATCGCACGGCGCACCACCGCACCTATCGATCCTGTGTTTGCGCCACGTCGCCCCGAGCATGCTTCAGAGGGGGAACTTCCAACGTCTATCATGCAATCTCTCCAAGTTCTCGAAGTGGCCTTGGTTCGTGCTAGACACGAAGCTGCGCAACAGAAAACATTGCTTGACCATGCTAAATCCAGCATCCCTGAGCCCAGCAGTGCGTCAGACGAACAACACCTTGCCGCGATGTCTGTGGTGAGACAGATATTGACTACTTGGCTACAACAATCCCTGGACATATGTCAAGAGGGTCCTGATTTATCGAACGTTATGGATGCAGAAGACGTGCTGGAGACCGAAGAAGGGTTTGAACAGCAAATTAATATTATATACGAGCAGTATGTCGAGGCGCGGAGACAGCTTCTCTCCGCTGCAGCCAACTTAAGATCTCCTTTGCTCGAGAAAGAGTCAGCAACTTCAGTAAATGAGGAACCAGTGGAGAGACCATTCAAACCTCAAGAAATTTATCTCTTTGTGAATGCCATCGAAAGAGGTCTACTCCCAGCCATGCACCAGCAGAGAATGACGTATTCGCACCTGACATTCATGGACGACCAGCTGCAAAAAGATTCCTCTAGCACCGTCAATATGCTTGACCGACTCAGTGACGAGAGCCAACTCCTTCAAGCCTTTCCGATCCTAGCTCACTCTGGACGCTTTGTGCATGCCACATCCACGTTTGGAGACAAGCAGAAACAGGAAACTGAAGTTGACACGAAGGACGAAGTATCGAAACGACTTCAAGTGTGGACATTTGCAGCCGAGTCGGCGGATGTCGTTTCCTCGGGGACAGTTGAAAAGCACTTGAAGCAGGGAAAAGACGCCATGGATCAAGTGTGGAGAGGGTTGGCAGCGATCCAGCTCCTTGAAGAAGCTCGGACATGAAGGGTTTATCAAGCCTCTGGGTATCAGATCCGTCTCCACCTATTATTGCTTCTCGTTTTGGGCATAGAAAAAGTTGGCTCCCACAACAGTCAAATCATTCTCCTTGGCCCAGTCCCGCACACCGTGTCTGGGCTTGTCATAACCCCAGTGCTTTCTGTCCGCAGGCGGTTTTAGGGTTGAGGTCTCGCCTTCTAATAAGACGAACACATAACGGTGGGCGCCAGTCTTTGGTGGTGGGCCCGGCGGTAGGTATTCCTCTAGCTCTCCGGGTTTGGCTTTCAGTAGTTGGAACACTGAGGGAGGCTCTGGTATAGGCGTGGTCAAGTTGGTGAGGATCCAGTGACACATTTCAGACCACTTTGGGTTGTCGCGAGATTTTGCATCAGGATCTGTCAAGATCAGGGTGAAGGTGGACTCTCTGCCTCGTGCTGACTGAGAGTGTATGGAGTGAAAGGTGAAGATGGGTCGTTTCGATACGGAGTCGACGGGGATGTCGTTGCCCAGGAGAACAGTTTCGTGTGAATTTGGATAGGTGATGTCGAGGGAGTAGGCGGGTTCAAAATCGTCGAGGACATCGCCAATGATATCGTGGTCAATTAGGACGTCTCTGAGGGTCGAAAAGGCTGAGTATGAGCCCTCGGTCGCAGGCTCCTGAGGCCTTGTCTCGGTGAATGGAACTTGAATGTCATTGTCGATCGGGTGACCTGAGCCATGGTTTGCAAACAGAAGGCCCGTGATGGCAATTGCAAGGCTAGACGTGGTACGCATGACTGTGGTAGTGGTGAGGCCAACAACAATGGCGGGGTATCTGGGGATTTAGAACAACTTGAAGAGATGGGGAGGAGGTTGGTTGAGTTATAAAGATCTGGAAAGCTCATCCAGAGTAAATGGCCTGTTGTCATGGTGCCATGTCGTAATATTGACCCCGCCTCGTGCACTGATTCGGATGGATGCTCCATACCTAGCAGGAGTTGCGGCCATGGCATCGCTGAACTTGGTAGGTATCTGGCGGGCGCCGGAGGGGTGACCCCAGCCACCTTAAGCCACCAAAATAGGAATCCCCGGACCATGATCCGCCGGCGTCGACGTCAGAGCCAGGCACCAACAGGTTCCATTGGGATGTTTTTGGACGAATCACATAACTTGATAGTCTGACACAACAATTTCCCTCAATCACAGACCATTCACTTGCAGTCTCCCAACAATGTCATTGTCATTCTATCTACCTTTTTTGTATTTCGCAAAACCTGCTTTCCTAAGCGACCTGAGTGCCATGCTCTCATCCTGCGCCTGCAAACCCACATCGCCGCGGTCCTTGCAGCACCTGCAAAGTTGTGCTCCCCGTTTCCTCCTCCCCCCAACAGATGCCAGCAAGTAAACATGTGCCTGCAGGTGGCCATCTGATCAAAGACTCACCACAACCTCGCCGTGTTCCCACCTCTCTCCTATTCTTTTACGTCGTGGTGTTTCTCTGTTGCCACTTGTTGTTTTGGTTATCATCCTGAAACCCCAGCTATTTTCCTTGTATCCAACTTTTGTTTTCCGAAACACCTCTCCTAACCAGTTGCGACACGGTCATCGACAATGACCACGCTCGGCGACGACCTCCTCCGCACAGTTAACAAGCTCCAAGACCTCGTCTTCAACACGATAGGCAATGACTCCCTCGATCTCCCCCAGATAGTGGTGGTCGGTTCCCAGTCGTCGGGAAAGTCGTCTGTGCTGGAAAACATTGTTGGTCGGGATTTTCTTCCGCGTGGAAGTGGCATTGTCACTCGCCGGCCGCTGATATTGCAGCTTATCAACATTCCTCCTGAAGAAGACGACTCAGATAACAACGGGAATGGCGATATACACATCCCCCATACAGCTGCCAGCGTGGCCGAACACGGGGAGTGGGCAGAGTTTCACCATATCCCAGGTCGCAAATTCACCGATTTTAACCAAGTCCGTGCTGAGATTGAGAACGAGACGGCGAGAATAGCGGGCAATAACAAGGGCATCAATCGACAACCCATCAACCTGAAGATCTTTTCTCCCCATGTCCTGAACCTCACCCTGGTGGATCTACCTGGCCTGACCAAAGTCCCCATTGGCGACCAGCCCTCCGACATCGAGAAGCAAACGCGAACCCTCATCTCCGAGTACATTGCCAAACCAAACAGCATCATCCTTGCCGTCTCTCCTGCCAACGTCGATATTGTCAATTCGGAAGCCTTGAAGCTCGCTCGGCATGTTGACCCCATGGGAAGAAGGACCATCGGCGTCCTGACAAAGTTGGACTTGATGGACCATGGTACAAACGCTTTGGATATCCTGTCAGGCCGTGTTTATCCACTGAAACTTGGGTTTATTGGTGTTGTCAACCGGTCACAACAAGACATACAGACCAATAAACCCATGTCTGAAGCTCTCAGATCTGAGGCAGAATTTTTCAGACACCATCCCGCCTATCGAAACATGGCAACTCGATGCGGTACACAATATCTGGCCAAAACACTGAACACAACTCTCATGGGCCACATCCGTGATCGATTACCTGACATCAAGGCGCGGTTGAATACTTTGATGGGCCAGACACAGCAAGAACTGGCATCTTATGGGAGCAAGCAGTTTAGTGGCAAGGAACATCGCGGGTCGTTAATCCTTCAACTTATGACTCGCTTCGCCACATCATTCATCTCTTCCATTGACGGTACGTCGTCTGAAATATCAACCAAAGAGCTCTGTGGTGGTGCGAGGATATACTACATTTTCAACTCCGTCTTCGGCAACTCTCTAGAAACCATCGATCCTACACATAACCTCTCTGTCCTCGACATCCGAACCGCGATTCGAAACTCTACCGGACCGCGGCCGAGTCTTTTCGTTCCTGAGCTTGCCTTTGACCTCCTGGTGAAGCCACAAATCAAGTTGTTGGAGATCCCGAGTCAGCGATGTGTGGAGCTGGTCTATGAAGAGCTGATCAAGATATGCCATACATGCGGGTCCACGGAGCTGTCTAGATTTCCTAGATTGCAAGGCAAACTCATTGAGGTCGTCTCAGATCTGCTCCGAGAGCGACTTGGTCCATGCTCAAATTATGTCGAGTCACTTATTGCAATCCAACGCGCATACATCAATACCAACCACCCCAACTTTCTTGGAGCCGCTGCTGCAATGTCTTCTGTCATCGCGAGCAAGAACGAGAAGGACAAGAAGATTGCACAAGCCGAGGAGAGACGAAAACGAGAGAAGCAACGCATGAAGCAATTGGGCGTTAATGGCGCCGCCACACCAGATGAGGAAGATGCAGAACAGGAAGACAAATCTACCTCGCTACCAACCAGAAAACACCCGACACTGAGCCGGAGCATGTCACCCGCCGTAGCTCGTGAGCGTGAGAATGGCATCGGTAGCATATCCGCTGCTGCTGGCTCAGCAGGCGCTGCCAGAGATTCGTTCCTAAACTATTTCTTCGGAAAGGAAGGCGGATTACCAGGCGGTCCGCTACAGGGTAGTCCAGCAGTTGTTCCGTCGTCCGCCTCGGTGGCCCAAAGGCACGTCAGCCACAGTGTTGATCCGAGCTTCTCGCAGAGCATGCGTCGAATGGAGCGTGGAAGCTTTACAGAACGATCGCCTGCGTATCCGCCAGCGATGCATGACGACTATGCGCCGGGGTCTGAGTATGGCGACTCGAGCTTATTATTCGTATGTATACCTGACCCGTCTCTCTGGTATTTCCCTCCATATCTTTTGCTAACATGAACATCATTTAGCCCGAACAAAATGCAGAACCTGTTCTGACGGAACGCGAAGCCCTCGAAACCGAACTGATCCGCCGTCTGATCTCCAGCTATTTCAACATCGTCCGCGAGACAATTGCCGATCAGGTGCCAAAAGCGATCATGCATTTGCTTGTCAACCACTCTAGAGATGAAGTGCAGAACCGTCTTGTCAGCGAACTATACAAAGAAGAGCTGTTCGGTGACTTGCTATATGAGGATGATGGGATCAAGAAGGAAAGAGAGAAATGTGAAAAGTTGCTCGCGACCTATAAGGAGGCTGCGAAGATTGTTGGAGAGGTTCTGTAACTGGGGAGTACGTGAAGGAGGCAAGGAAATGCAACAAATCCCGCAGAAATTGTGCGATGTTCGATATGGAGCCAGCTTTGTTGACGCATTCCCTTCTCTTCCCCGGTGCAGATAGAAGAGTCTCTCCTCGACGCGAGTTTTATGAACTCTCCCATGTTTATGTATCTATGTATCCAGCTCAGACTTTGGCTCCCCAATGCTGAGAAACTGGCCTGTAAAGTGATCATACCATTACTGTCATGCATACCAATGTCATGCTTTGGGAAAGGGATCGGAGGAAAACATTTCTGTTGCGTTGAACTTGAGCAATGGGGGTAGGCACACTGAACATATGATATGGCCATGGTGATGGCATTTTGCAGTCACTAGAACTGTTTACATTAGTCCCGGAGAATTATCCGGTTTTCTGCGTTGCAATCTCCATCATTTGCTCATTTCCAGCGTGAGTGCATACCTCATCGCCATGGAGCTACATAGGTGCGCAATTCTATCATTCCCTGTAGAGAACTTCGGCTCAGTCAATTGATCTGGTAGTGGTGGTGTAGAAGGTCTTCAAGGTCGCCCAGCGATCCAAGTCCCCAGCAACCAACCAAATAATCCATGTGAAGACAAAGGTGCCATGGCTATAGATCCAGCCCCGAAGCTGGTGCCTTTCCTGCAAGGAGGCTGTCTGTGTACTAAGTAAAATTCCTCCAATGCCGGGGTGTCATAATCTCATATGCGCGCAGCATTGGCTCGCTCGCCCGGCAAGATGCGGTGGTCGCGAACAAACCATGCCCGAGAAATTTTGTTCATATAATAGTCGAAGGGCCCGTCGAAACAGGGAAGACTGTCACGATGACTGGGAAGATCGGGCTAGAGGTCGTGTCGGGATCCGGGACCGGGGGTATTCCCGATCGGGACGGGCAGTTTGGATTCCCTGTCCTCTGGCTCGTTGTGAGCGTTGCGGTTGTCCCAGAAAACTGTGACTGCGTGACCAGGTTCGGTTGAGGTTCGGGCATAGGTGGTGGTGCTTTTGCGGATAACGCCGTGGTTGGGGGCAGCGTCTGGATCCGTGCCACCGTCGCTATCGTCGTGTCTGTGCGTCGATTGGAAGCGGACGTATATGTGTCGGTGACGTTGTTGGGGCTGGTGGATGTTCCGTTTGACAGGGCGACGGCAGGGCCATTGGCTCCGGTGGAAGGCTGCGTGCCGCTCGAACCATTATTGAGAGGTGATGTCTGCGAGTTCGGGAAACTGGTTCCATTGCCCCTATCAAGAGGGTAAAATCTCGTCATGGGAGGGTGCCTGTTTCCTCTCTTGTACGTCGGCTGAGACCGAGTGCCTTGTGTCGGCATTAGTATGATAGAGTTCGATGTCGGGTCTCCTTCGACTTCTTCTGACGGCAGATCTTGTTGTCGCTTGCCGTGTGTTCCTCCATGTCTCACGAAACGAGCGTTGTTGGGCGCCGGCGCCGGCGCAGTCTGACTAGGCGATCGTGGTGAAGAGTCTTGTCTGATGGTGATTTTTGGTAATAATAACGAGTCCGCCACGGGCAGAGCTGAGGTTGACTTTGTATGCGCCAGGATCGCAGCCATGATGCCGAAGAAATATATTAATGTGAGATTCATTGTCCTTTCCCTCTCGCTCCTGTGCCCGGTTCAGGTTGGAGACTTGGACGCACACCACGAGAGCCAAGAGTTTGTCAATAGCACTTTATAAACGCACTGGTCCGTCCACTCTTATATGCTGTTGTTGTAGGGAGAAAACAGACACGTCCCCTTACCTTGATTTTGCATTACGCTTCTTGACCCAGGAAGAAAGAATAAGTCACCCATCATCGCCTTTAGGGGCCCCAAGCCACCAGCATCATCAGCACCACATCCAACAGCGCGTAGACGCAAGGGCCAGTGGTCACGACCTCATCACGCAACTTCTCGAACCGTTGTACAAGCACACCACCCAGACAGACTCCCGCCGGCGCGCCCAGATCCAACCATCGACTTCCATACACGCGAGATCCTCTGCGAAGGCCCCACGCGTTGTGACGGGAATTCTGCGGGTTCAGCGCGTTTGGCTGGCTGCTGAGCAGGCCACGGAGGGGGATAAAAGCTTGTGGATGACTATAGCGAACCACGCAGGATGGGTTGAATCGGGGACAGATGTTGTGAATCAGTTGTTCGAACGGATGATTGGTGGCGAAAACAGTGGTTGAAACAATGTTGAAACACAGAAAGGGGGTTTGTGGGGGGTGGGACTTTGAATGTGCATCAGGAGCATGGCTGGGGTCGGCGAGGCTGACGAGGCTGCCAGGCTGATCCCAGAGTACGTGGATACAAGTCCTAAAACTACATCAGTTGTTGATATGGCAGCCACAGACATTCGACTTCCTTTCTACATAATTATGCGAGCAACAAAGAGTAGATAAATCACACGGGCTAGAAGCCCTATGGCCAAAAACTTTGAGGTACAAGAAAACGCTCCAGTGCGCAACCCGGCGATGCTGGAGTTTGCCAGCATTGCCCTGTCTGGGCCGACCACTTAATAGTAACTCGTCCCACTACCATAGTCCCGCTGCGTGCCAGGGAAAGCTCCTGCGGGCGCCGTTGTGCTATCTTCATTCTCATCCGAGCTATTTGCGGCACCGAGTCCATCATCTTCGGGCGGCGCTCTCATTGACGCCAATTCATCTTCCTCCAAGGGTGCTGGCTTCCATCTTTCATCAATTGGCATATTCATCCCGCTAGGCAGTGTTGACAGCAGCGGTTTCCACTCCGGTATCAGCTGGACGTTAATCGTATCGTTCTGTTTGTTGAACTTTTGATCTAGGTACTCCACAATCCGACTTTCCTCGAGCTTACCGCCGTCCATCCCCCACGTTGAGCTACCCCTTTCGATCCGTTTGTCTTCTCGTTTTTCGATCCAGGACGTCTTCAGCTTGCCAAAGCCCGAAGACTTGGAGCCATGTTTCCCCACTTCGAGGCCTAGCTCATTCATTGCTGCTCTGAGCCATGCGATAGCCTTCCCTGTTTGGCCTGCATGTGTGTCCTCCTCTAGTGCCTGGAATCTGCATGCTTTCGCCCGCGAGGCGCGATGAATGCCATCACAGTATTCTAAGAGCTCTTTCGACGCCTTTTCGGTTTCGACCTTTAGAGCCACAGCAGCCGCAGAAGCATGCTCCGCCGCTCCGATACAAAGTCGAGTTAGCACTTGACCCCGAACTTTCTGAATTTGTGGAGCCCTAATCATCCACTCTTTGTCATCTTTGTTTCGTGATTGAATGAGCAGTGCAGGATATGGATCTTCCTTGAGCACGCAAAGCAAGTTAAATTCCGCGTGGGTCAAGTGCTGCAAAGCTAATTGCACACTTGCCGATACGTCAACCGCAGCGGGCGGAAATGGGGGGGGACCATCGCTGGAAGAGTTTGCTCTCAGCAGAAGATAGGAATGGATTGCGTGTGCCGTCTTAAGGCACTTGGAAGCACTTTGGATCAGTGTTATGCGTTGCTCTGATGTCGGATTCACCGCAGCATAGAGCCCAAGGAGAGAGTTTCTGGCTAATAGATTCTGAATGAGCGCTAGTGTGTGATGCACGAAGAAGAGCTCGTAGTCAAGTCCCTTGCCCTTGACGCGCTCATTCTCGCGGCCTGGAATGGCATTCGAGCTCAAGGTTGGTCGCCACTCAATCTCAGGTTCCTGTGCAAGTGCAATGTCCACGTCCTCACCAGCCACAGGTTTGCCACAGAGCGCGACGTCGAGGGTGACGAGGTAGCGGATATAGCTTTGAACTGTAGAGGCAAGAGGCAACAGGTTCGTAGCCTGGTCTGCTGCTGACAGTCTCTTGTGGGCCTTTAGAGAAGCCCGGAGAACCGCCCGCTGAGATGTCGCTGCGGTGGGGAGGGACGGGTGAGTGGATGAGATAAGGCTGGCTTGAAAGGAGATGTGGGAGGTGGTAGAAAGCACAAATGGAAAGGGCATATTTGGTCACGCGTCTGCCAGCGACGAGAAATTCATGTCATTTGGAACAAGTGCTCATGGTCTTGTCTACGGTGACGAGTGTCTAGCCAGTGGAGGAACGGCTGGATGGTGGACGTTGGTTGCACAAAGTTTGCTCGTAAGGCTTGGTACTCGAAGCGGCGCCCAGATGTACGGAGGCACAGAGGCCTCAATACGCAGGCGCACAATTGCGCAGACTCTTCATGTAACTTTGTACTGTCAATCAAACCATCATAACAGCGCAATTGCCTATTCCCCTTCTGCTCAAAGTGTCCCATCGGATGTCCTCGCCCTTTTCGGTCCGCCACCCCCCACTCCCCTCCGATCTGGTTCTTGGGCAATGTTTGACAGTTTCCGAATTCATTTACAAGGCACCGACGAGCGAGAGGAACCGGCACAGTTCTTGAAAAGACGGAGACGACGGAGCAGCTACAGTCACCCTCTTCTCCACATCGCTTGCTGAAGCTGACACGACATTTCCCGAGCTTCAACAGGAGTTCGGTGCACCACCACAACTGCCGACCGAGTGTGGGAGCCAGCGTCTCAGCGTTGCTTTACAAGCTCTCGGTGTGTTCAGCCCATGCCCCCTGCCATCGGACCTGCGGATTGCGCCATATGGGAGCTGAGGGGCCGCGTCGTCTGGCTCAAAACGGAGTAGATGAGCGAGGTGCTTGTATGAGTTGGATCCTTTCATTCACCTACCCCTCATATGATGCCAGAGTAAGACGGCACCAATGGAAGGACAAGAGTAAGGTCCTGGGGACTTTGTTGACGGAAGTGTACACAGCACGTACCCGATGGTTTACTGAAGGTATAAAGCTGCCTGAGAACCCTGTCGGATCTCCCTGAAGCTGTGTTCCCCTCAATTGTTTCCTGTTCCCAACTGTATTTGATCCTATTGATCCTATTGACACGAGCACCATGGCACCATCCCTACACCCCCTCATTGACAACGGTATCACAAAGGGCAAAGACGACTTTCCCGGCGGTACTCTTCGATGCCACTGTTCTTCCAACCCCGTCGAGGTCGAGCTGAAGGGCAATGTCCTGCACAATCACGCCTGTGGATGCTCTCAGTGCTATAAGCCAGAGGGCGCCCTCTTCTCCATCGTCGCAGTTATTCCAGACGGTAACGTCCGTGTCACCAAGAACAAAGAGAAGCTCGCCGTCGTGAACGACCAGGCCACCATCTTGCGCTACGCATGCAAGGATTGCGGTGTCCACATGTACGGGTCGATCGAAAAGGACCATGCATTCAAGGGATTGTCCTTCGTGCACGTCGAGCTGAGCGATGAGAAGGGCTGGCAAGAGCCACAATTTGCGGCGTTTGTGTCGAGCTTGATTGAACAGGGCTATCCTCCGGAGAAGATGGGTGAGGTACGGGATCGCCTGCGGGAGCTCGGATTAGAGCCATATGATGCGCTCAGTCCGCCGTTGATGGATGCCCTGGCAACCTTCACGGCGGAGAAGGCGGGAAAGAGGAGCAAGATTTGAAAGGCGGCAATCTCGTGTGGCTGATGGAAGTTGTGATATTGGGCCTGCATGAGAATGGCAAAAGGGATCCAACAACTCGTTGGGATTTACTCACAAGCGGGCCTAATGTTCGATGACAATGTCCAGAGCTGCTGGAAAAGTGTATGGGTTGACGTTTTTGAGCTCAAAGTGGTTCCTTCAGAACCAAGACATCAAAAATCATTTCAATCATCATGATGAGACGGGTGTATGGCCTCTATTGAATTCGTCGACAGTGGTTGTTTCTCCTGCATCCAGCGAGTTGAATTTGTAGTGTACCGTAGTATCATGGGAAGAATGAATGCTCGTGAACTTCTTATTTTTGGTACCGTCCTTTGCACTACTAGCACTGTGAGACACTAAGACGAGCAGATACACGAGTTCTTGACCCAACCGTGAAACACCATAGAAAGCGACACAAGGACAATTACCAAATCCTCTTGGTATTGGCCTCCCACGGACCACGTCATGCCCTATGTATATAGTTCGCCCCAATGGCTGGAATCAGTTATTTTGCATGGTCTGCGGCTGTCTCTTCGATTCACCACATAGCCAAGTTCCGTCTTTTCTTCGTCTCTTAGTACAATGCATCGCCGCCCTTTCCTGTCGTGTTGCCAGGTCTGAGATCTGATCCTCTGGAACCCTTGGCCTGTTGTGCGCTCGGGTAGTCTGTCTGAACCTCTGGGCCACCTGCGGGACCATCTACACCAGGGATATAATTTTGTTGTTGGCCGCGGAAACCGGCTTCGCGCGTCGACTTGAGGAGCTGGAGATAACGGTCTTTGGGTTTGAATTATGTGAACAGTCAGATACGGCGTAATGTTGGGCGAGTAGAAGCAGATGGGGCTCGGGGGTTATTCACCTCTGTATTTTCCGCATTTCTCAAGATGGTTGACACCTTCGCGTGCGTAGCATTTGCCTGCATGAACAAGGTATTAGAATGGGGCGATCAAGGAACATGCTGGGCAAGGAGGCATTTCCGGAGATGTCGTCCCGTGCTCCTTCAAAGAGCCATGTGAAATCCTCAGCACAGCCATGGGCGAACTCTCAGACCCCTCCTTCCGCAAAAAGGTACCGTAGATGATGGTACAGAAAGCATTCTCAACAGACATACCCATTTCCTCTCCCACCAACCTCTTCATCATCCTCTGAACCCATTGTTCTCGAACAATTGCGTCTCTTGCATCGGCGACTGCTTCATTGTCTTGGAAATCGACGCCCTGGAACGTCGGAGGGACCTTGGGTTTCTGGCGCAGAAACAGCTCCGACTCGGGTGTAGGCATAATGGATGTCGAGTCGGGGCTCCTTCAGAAGATTCGAGGTCTGGTGATGGCGGTTTGGAGGGACAAGATGGACGGGGTGTACGTTTCGTTCCCGCTTGCGCAGTGACTCCCCCGACTGCTAGCGAGCACAAGTTGTTGAAGGCACCTCTATAGAGCCTAAGGGCAAGGAGCTTTAGAAGATACAGTGGGTTTCGTTCACGTCGTGTCCAGGATGGTACATCGCCCGCCAAAGCTCAGTCTGAGCTTCCTGCAGTGCCAAGAATTTCCCACGCTCCTTCGGGACGAGAGTGATGCCGCCCTATACCCCCTCTCTCTGGCCTTCACTTCGCTTGTGCGTGGGAACTTTCGTCTTTTCGTCTTAGTGCGCAATTGCGAATAACTTAAAGCAGGCGAACCAATACCTATTGGCAAAGGTAGATGCCCGAGTACGGAGGATAGTGTTTCCAGTTTCATTGTTGCCTAGAAGTCGCCTTTGATACGAAGCATGAGGGCTTCCAGTCAAATTGCTGCAGCGATGGACGAACAAATCGTCTATTCAATGTATCCCGGCCACAAATCCCACTCTTGACCACCATCTTCACATCTCCTCAACCAAACCACGCGGCTCTTTCATCTCAGCCAAGTGTTAGTCTAAATTCTGCTTAGTCGGACTTCCTGGAAAACGACCGTGTCTGTCTCGCCTCTATTTCGCCGATTGTTCGTTTGACCATATGGCCACGGAAAAGAAGAAGATTGCCATCATTGGCGCCGGACCAGTGGGCTGCGCCTTCGCAGTGCATCTGGTGAAGGCCGGACACGATGTCACAATTGTAGGTCGTGGCCAGCGACTTGCGAGCGTACAGGCATGTGGCGGTGTTCTCACCAAGAAATCGGACAAAGCCACGGATATCTCGAAGACTCCTGTCGTTGCTGTTGGATCCCTCGACACTGCACAACCCTGGGACCTCGTCCTCCTGACCATCACCGAGCACCAATTTGACGAGCAATTGTTTGCCACGCTCAAGACATGTTCAAAGTCAACCGAGATTCTGTTCATGTTCAACACATTTGCATCACTGGACAGATACTTCGACGTTTTGGGAAAGGAACGCTGCATCATGGGATTTCCAGCGATTTTGGCCTATTTCCAAGACGGAGCATTAGTGCACCAATTTATAAGTTTCGGCCAAATTACCATCATCTCATCACCCAAATGGCGCTCCATCTTCTCGTCAGCCGGGATCAAATGCGTCCACGAGCCTGATATGCAGAGCTGGCTACGCACACATGCCGCCCTTGTCATTGGTGCCATGAGCGCGGCCGTTGCGGCTGCCAAGAAGAAATCGGGCGTGACATGGGCAGAAGCAAGTCTCATTGCCGGAGCGGTCAAGGAAGGGCTTGCACTGGTCCAGAAGCTGGGAAATAATGTCACACCCCGATGGATATACTATCTCGGTGTTGCGGCGCCCAGTTTCGTGCTGACCGGGCTGCTTTGGGTTGCGACGAGAGTACCGAGTGTGCGCAATAACCCCCAAGCACTGCCAAAGTGGGAACCAGAGATGCTTGGTCTTGTCGACAGCATCATTGCAGCGGCGCCTTCTGAAGACGACGTAAGACTGATTAGCCAGCTGCGAGCAAAGTATATATGAGCGGTATGTGACTAGCCCAATAGGTATACGCTACCTAGTCGTATGAGACTACCTCTTAGAGCTGTAGCAGTGTTGCGGCCAAAATGAGAGACCCCGAGGATTTTATTTGAGGGAGTAAGTGTATGAAAGCGGCGAGCCCTGGAACCGCGCATCATGATAAACACCAAGGCCCGAGGATCGCGGACATCCCCTGTTCTTGTTGCAATCCATGAGCCCAATCTTGCGTCTCTACCCTCATTATCTTAACAAGTCATTTGAGCATTGAGGGCATCTATGTTGAAGTGTTTCCGGTATCATTGGAACTTGCACCTGATTGACAAAATCCTCAAACCCCACAGGACCTCACCTAGCCTCCGTCGAAGGTCGGTTTCTCAGGTATACTCGATAATACAGCAAATGACAACCTTGGTGGCGGTACGGAGCAAGGAGACACATGTTGCTGGGGAGATTTGGGCGTCGACCTCTCCCGGTTAAGTATTCCCTCACCGACACCCTGTTGCTGCTTTCGAGGTTCGGGCCGAACTGCTTCTACTGGACCTAACCTTTCCGCTGTTAGTCTCGGCGTTGAAGGCCGAGAGCCGCCGCACGGATTTTCCATTCCCGAGTTCAACGTATCAAGCTCCGTTAGACTCGAGAATGTCATGGATGTCGGAAACGACCTTCCTCGTGTCGCATCCGGGTGTCTCTCAAGTCGCCATGCAGATTGTGCGAGACTCCGCCTCCCTAGGCCTTCGCGCACATGTGTTTCAAAAATATTCATTCGAGCATCTCGCTCGTCCTGACATGCTGGGCAGAGGTTGTTGATGCTATAGGTCCGCAGTGGGTGAATTAGCTTGTCAGGGCAGCGTAGGGGTGAAGGTGAGCTTGTGGCCTCGATCGATGAGACAGGTTTTGCGCCGGCCTGGGTTTGCTGGACGCCTTGGGGTCTCCTACTGTGTGCTCCCGTCGTCCGTTGTCTCTTCGTCTCCGAAGATTCGTGTGGGCACTTCGAGTTTGCGAGAGGGCGGTTGGGAAAGGCGACATGCCCGCAGGTCATGAAGAGGTAGGACGTGTACCAACACATGTTCTCACTTGGATTTTTGACGTCGAATGCCTGCCGAAATTTGGGATTGGCGCATCTCAAGGCTTTGGGGATCGAGGGAGCCTGCATCGTGCCTCGCAAGCAAATCCCGCTTCTCACTCAATGTGCATTTGGGGCGTTGACGTTCCCTCACGCCTCTCAGATGACTCCCGAGAAATCGGACGAGGGCTTTCTCTTGTTTGCCGAAGCTAGTGTGATGGCTCTGTTCCCGGAAGCGTGACAATTTGCTCTCACCATTGTTGTCCGAGCTCGGCGAACAACGGTCTAGGCGACAAACATAAAGCCGATACTGTTGACTTATGGGCGAGACGCGATGTTTGTCCTCTGCATGGCTGCAAAGCTATCAGCGTCACCTGCTGCATGCAGTCTGCAGCTGGGGCGGTCCCTCGCAACAGTCACTCTGGTGGTTGTTAAAATATATACGAGAAATTTCCAGATCCACAAGCGAAGTGAGTGCAGGACTGCCGGGTATCATACCATGAAATTCCTTCGGTCAAATGCCAAAAGGGGACCGCATCCATGATACAGGGCGCAGGAGCAACGACAATTACCAGCCAAGCGAAGAAAATCCAAGTTCATAGTAGAGGAGAACGCAACGCACGGGCTGTGCTTAGCACGCATGGTTTCTCTGCCTGTAGGCGCCTCAAGAATTAATTTGCTGGTCCCTGTCAATAATGGTCGCAGCGAAAGGCCACAGGTCAACGCTTCGATATCTCTCCACTTACTCCTCCGCAGCCAAAACCACAGCCGGACGACTTGCCTCGTCACGATCCTCTCTGCCTTGGCCCAGTGCACTGGCAATGTCCGCTTTCCTCCCAGTCCAATCTTCCTGCGCTTCTTCCTCGATCTCTTTCCCAGTTCGCTCTCCCCGTCTGTGTAATTCCCGCTCATGTTCGGCCGCCTTCTTGTCTATGTTCTGTGTCAGACTCTCTTCTTCGCCGTATCCCCCACCACCACCCGTTCGCACGGCTCTTGCAACGTCGCCCTCGCCTGGCATCCGCATTTGCTCGCCCTCTAAATTGCTGTCGCCTTTGGAGTAGTCTTGCGCGTCGGACTCGGGAATTCGTTTCTCTGTGAGGGGACCACGCTCGCCAGAGCCCAAGGCACCGGGTTTTGCAACTTCGCCGTGTTCAGAAGTTACATCATGAGCTGAACGGCGGTCAATAGTCTTGGACTGGGTGCTGGAAGTGTCTTGTGCTGCAGTTTGTTCTTGAGCTGTCTTCGAGGCAGGGTTTTGACCTTGATTCAAGCCTGTCTGTTGAGTTGGCTGAGATGGTGCATGGGGATCGAGGTTGGACATCGTGGTAACTTGAATGTTGAGGGGGTCTGGGAGTACGCTGGTGGACAGGAATCTTGTTATGAGAAGAATCTCTTTTCTAACATGAGTTTACAGGAATGCACAGCAACAGAGGGTGTCAACTTGATGCCAGGACGGCGATGATCAGTTCGATTGCTGTGAAATTTACGAGATCTATCCTCGGGGACCAGGTCAAAGGGACGCAAAGAGGCTATACTTTCCCAGTGGTACGAGTGAATGTTCTGTGATTTCGTCGATTGTGTCATAGCTGTTGATCATCGTACTTGTGGCATGGCATGTGGGTGGCATGTGTAGGGCGTTGACGTCATCGGAGTCAGCCTCGTCTTTGCCGTCAGGACATGTGGCTGCTGATGGTAAGGCTGTACTAGTCCTGAGGCTGTAGGGACTTCTTGTCCAAAATATCAAATTTACCGACGCAGTAGCCTCTATTAGGTGCTCTGAGTCTAGACGGCAGCATCGGAATTGCTTCAATCGGCTAACCGCGACTCCCATGCCTCTGGCTCCACGTAACAACTTGTGGTGAAGGAGTGAAGTAATCGATATCCGCAGAGGCATTGTGAATCGAGACGCAATCGAAGCATACTCGTGTGAAGGTTCTCAAGGTTGTCAACGTTTAATCGGAAGTCCACATGGGCAAAGACTTCGAGGAAGGCCGAACGAATAGTGATGGTGGACCGCGTGCGATTACTCAAGTTGCAAGATGCAACGGTTCTGAGGTGGGAGGAGACGAATCCCAGGAATCCCAAAGAGCGAGAAGTCCCGCAAGCTGTTGTCCAGTCGATGACAATCACATGTGTAGAGCGCTGACCCAAGCGACCTGCAAGTGAACGCCATGGCATGGAAATGTCCGTCTCGAACCTTTCGGTGGACTTGGTCTCTCGACTCTATTTGGCAGTTCGACTATGGCACAGCAAGTCCGAGTGAGATGACTTCAGAAATCACTTAACCTTCTATTGTAACAGTGATACTGTCAAAGTCGCCTTTATCACATCGCTGAGTGTGGTCGCCGCAATCTGGTGACTTTTCTCTCAAACTCACCTTCTTCTCCCCTCCTTCACAAAGTGTGATATGCCTCGATCATAACATTTCAGACAACGTCTTTTCAGAAAGTGATCTTACTTAACCTGGGTTCTTTCGAAATTGTATCTCGACCCATCATCACCTCGCTATGCCCGTTGTTACGCCGACACCTGTGCAGTAAGTGAGGACCTTTAATTTCTTATTATTCTGTTATATTCACATTTGACTGACCTTTGCTAGGATCGCTGAAGCGGAAACAGCACTGGGAAAAGAGTACAAAGAGTTTAAGAAGGCGATGGAGTCTGCTAGAAGACAAAAGAAGATTGCCAACCGTCTCAAGAAGCTTCGCCTGAGTCTCAAGATCCCAATTATCCCTGCAAAGGTTAGCATTATTGACTCAGATCATCAGCGCATTGAACTCACCAGAATGTGGTCCAGATCTACAAGAGCGGAATCATTCAAAACCAGGAGCACAATCTCACCAAACTTCCACATGAAGTCCGAGCTATGATCTTCAAAGCCCTACCACTCAATGCAGACCGCGCCGCTTTGGCCCTCACCTGCAAGAGCCAAGCCGCCACGTATGAACAATTAAAAGCCGAGAAGAACAAGAAGGACTATGACCATCTTGTCCCCAAGCGCTCCGTCCGAACTCATCGTCTGCAAATTCTTGTCAGGCTCCGTGACTCTGTGCCTCCAAATTATCGCCTTTGCTATACATGCCTCCAATTTATCGACACCGAGCATGTGGACAATAAGGGGGCATGGGGAGGGGATCCCATGGAAGTGCAGGGACTCAAAGCAAGCAAAGCTGCTATGGTTGAAAGTCCACGTTGCCCTTTGTGCGTGGCTGCTGCCAGGTTGGAGACTGCCAAGCACAAGGGAACGTACAAGAAGTACCTGGCCCTGGCAGACAGATGCTCCTTCAAGAAGTAATCAACCAGAGACACACCTTTGAGGGTGAAACGGTCGAAGTTGTCGCCTCCAACGACGTGGGTCCACCTATGCAGGTATGTCGTAAATCATGGGGACTGTCCAATACACATAGTTTCCATGACACGGTTGCGATGGAAATGGCAGCACTGGCCTTTGATGACTGAAAAGGGCATGGCAAGATGTGCTGGTGGTAAGCGAGCTTTCCCAGAGGGGCTGATAGAGACGATGGCGGTGATGATGTCGAGCTGTATCATGAAGCGACAAAGTGCGGAAACAAATGTTCATGATCCCGAATTACGATAATTCGACGGACCTCGTGCCTGGCTCAGCTTATCCACGAATGGACGGTACGGAGTTGCAATCGAGTGAGGCTGAACGCGATCCGGAGCTTCGAGTGCTTCGTCCGTAGCTCCTGGATATTGTTGCTGCCTCTTGTGTATTCGATCCAACGGCTCGCCGACGATGTGGTATTTTGCCCACTCCACAGGGGGAGTGCGTACGATGTTTTGGGCGGGTGGGAAGCGGCCAAATTTGGACGCCTGGGTTTCGCGGTCCTCGGCTGCCATAGAGTCAGGCTCGTCAACTTCTACGCCAGACCGGGGCGAGCGGCTGAGTGTTCCCGCCTGAAGCTCTTTGATAAATTGTTCGGGGTTGTCTAAAGCAGCCTGTTTCATTCTGTCCAACTCTTGCATATCCCGTAGAGCCTGCTGCCGCTGGATTTGGAGGATAGACAAGGCAGCTCGCAAGGCCATTGCGTCTGGGTTATCGTCTAAGCTGACTGGAAGAGGTTCTGGTGGTTCGTCCATCCATTGTGCAGGTGGTAGGTCTCCTATCGCATCGTGGGAGGCTAAGCTGGTATGGGATAATGTCGGCGTAACAGGTGAATAAGATGGACGTTGAGGACTGCCGCTTGGCTCGTGCTCAACAACGGTAGTCTGGGATTGTGCTGGCGTGGAAAAGGGTAAGACAGGCTGCGAAACCTTGTCGCCTATGTCTTGTTTGTTGTGGTCGGTCATGGTTAATCTGATGCGTGCACATGCACGCAGAGGAGGGAGGGGAAGGGAGGGGACGGGAGACAACTGCCTGTAGACGATGGAGGCACGGAGGGAGCCTATGGCAAGAACCGAACTTTGCCGAAATTTTAGCGGTGTTGGAGCCGCAACAACAGATCTTGCGTTGAAACAAGGTCGTGGAGTTGGATTTGCGCTACTCGGTACAGATGCTGGGTTTGTAACAAATTGGTGACGATAAACACTTCAATAAGGGAAAAGAAAGGGAGCAGAGACTTTGGAATTGAAAAATTAGTGGTTTTGAGTTTGCCACTTTACAACCCTGATCTTGACAAACATTTTGCACCCAGTAGTCTATCATCCTGCGAAAACCGAAAGGTTGGTGTCAATCTGACAATCATCCCCAAGCAAAAAGCGGATTGAGACTTTTCTCTCTCAGGATATTTATTTGTTACAGGGCGGCAGTGGCATGAATAGTTGTTGATAAGGGTGCTTGTGGCAGCTCCTGGACTGAAGTCTCGTAGGCTTACAGGAGTGCTCTGTAGGGAAACCTTCTTCTACTGACTACAAGTACAGGTACATGAGATACCTCGTAGGCACGGACTCCATTTCGTTTAGTATCTACAGATACTTCTGCTGGGGACAACCACCACCAGACTTTGCGCTCACTCACTCACTGCACAAGGTTTCAGTAGTCCTTTTAGGTGGACAGATGGTATCCATAGATAGGAACCAGAGACCTGTTTTGCTTCGGATGACTGCCCTCAAAGAGGGTCATGAGGGTTCCGTTCTTATGCAGGTGCATGCTGCTTGTCCCCCTTCCACCCCGTACCATGTGGTTCCTTGCCACGTGTGAGTGTGCCTGGCGCATTGGTCAATTGGACGAGTATCTCGCATTTCGCCAACCATCCATGGGGGGTGTTGGTGCTTCTCCCATCTGAGAAGGAAGTCATAACGTATTCAATCCTTGTCTTTCCTGGAAACGATGAGGGTGCGAGGAACAGCGCTTCATTGGACGGGTGCGTGGTTGGATTGACTAATAGACTTCCCTTCTGTGACTCTTGTGAATGGCGTCCCTGTCAAACCACCTGGTGGAGTCGTTGCTGGTTGATTCCACAACCTGTCATCCTCTTTCGGGTCCTTTCCCGCATAATGCCAGACGCCGAGACAGCAGACAGTCGCAGGGGATATGGTAGGAAGGAAGTTGTCGTTTGCCAGAGGGAGAAAAATCCTCTGTGGTGGTCCGGTGTCCCATCACAGAACTACGGTTCGGGTATTAGTCGGAATGGAATTAGTAGCTCGGACCACTAGAACAAAGCGACAAATATCGAGTATCGCCATTTCAGTGAAAGTCGCCGAGGACGGGAAAAAGAGGTTGAAGGCCACTGGTTCTCTCGGCATGCGGAGCTTCGAAAATCGCAACCGTAGCGAGAAAAGGGGGATGGAAAAGGGCATATGTATTCTCTGTTTCCAGGCACCGCAGGGCCTTTTTACGTTGTTTCTAGCCAATAATGAAGCCCAGGATCAAACCCCGAACACAAGCTCCACCTCCCACTCGCTCCCTCACAGGTGGCAGAATCTAGCAAGAACACCCTTGGAGATCATAATCAACTGTAGCCAGCCACTCCAGATTCTGTTTGACTTTGTTTGACTTTGTGCTTGTACTGATCATCGATCTTTATTTCCCCCTTCTGCTGGCTGCATGTGTCATCCGCCTTGTTGAGAATCGAACACCACGTTTTCCCGTTGCAGCTCCACACGTACTCGTACCTGCTCTTTTGGATCCCTGCATCGTGGCTTTGTTTTGCCTTAGCCCTAGCCTCCACCTACATTTGCCCATGATGTGCATTTACTTTCCCCACGGTCAGAGCCGCCTCTCAGCTCAATCCCTAGCTGACGGTGGCAGAGGTCAATCCAAGCCCGCCACCGAAGACCCCCTTCCGAGTCTTGCCCAATCTACCATCGACGATCCAGGATGATCTCTAGGTTAACGGGGAAATCCAACGATCTAGCTTCCTCTCGCAGGATCCTGCGTCGTAACGCTCCATTCTCGTTCACCTGGATATCCTCCATACTCATTTTGTGTCCTGGATCTCCTGGATCGATAAAGTTCCTTGTGCCTCCAGGGTTTGCCCTCACCTGGTGTGCTCGCTGATGCATAGGCTCAAGCCCTCTGAATCCTCTCATGTGCGCGACGTCCAGAGCGAAGTACTCAGGTCCGACTCAAGAATATCCAGCCAACCACGTCTCTTGCACCGAAGGGAATCGTACTAAGATCCCGTGCACAAGCCGCTGGCTGGGACTGCCACTCCTTCGGTCATTGCCATGTCATGTTAATCAGTTCCACGACCTGTGCCTCTACCACCATCTGGCCACATCGTCGTGGTCATGCCAGCAAGTGCGTCGAGCATCCAAAAGATAGAAACTCAACAAGATATAACAAATGGTCTGTTATACCATGATCTTTCGCCCTTGCGCGATCTGAGTGGTCCGAACCAATATCGCACCTCAGACATCACATCACGGGGAGATAAAGACAAGATGGCCGGTCAGCCTGATCAAGATGCGGAATCCAAGCAACCTAGGCCACGTCTTACTATCCGCGAGCTTCGAGAAGCGGCCCAGAAGGAAGCGGCTCAGAAGGAGGTCCAGAAAGCGGCTCTGACCAGCCAAGCAAACAAGGCTCCTCAAACCCCGCAAGAGACACGTCGCAAATCTAGTTCAATGCTACAGAAGAAGCCCTCCATCCTAGGTGGCCTCTTCCAAGTTCGAGAGCCAACTCAAATTGCCTTGAACCAAGTCGCAACTCAGATGATTGCCCAACATGGATCAACAAGCGCCACCAAGGTTCCCAACGTGAGGTTGGAAAAGATGCCCGAGTTTGTCCCCAAGGTTAACTCAAAATGGGATGGAATCCCAGAGAGCATAAAGCGAAGGGAACGGAGGGAGAAGGAAAAAGACAAGGAACGAAATAGGAAAGAATCTCCTCTCTTCACAAACTCCAAGGCTCGCAGTGACAATGGGAAAGACAAAAGCCGCACGAACGTGGGAAGCCGAAACTCGAGCTCAACAACCGGTTCCTCTTTTGGTGCCCCTGCCAGCTCAATTGGCTCCCGGGGAGCCTCTTCCCACACGAGGTTTTACACTCGTTCAACCAACTCGTCTGAGGATCTGGCGTCGCAGCGAAGAACCGACGCCTCGATCTTTTCCCCCCCACTCACATCGTCATCCGCATTTAGTCTGGCTGAAAGTGTTTCCGACATGCCCTCCAATCCTTGTCGTGGATCTGGTTTGGCCAGTACAAGATCTCATTATTCACATACCCAAGATCTGACACGGGAGCCTCGAACTCCCTCAAGCATGGATCAACCGCCTGCCAGTTGTGCAACATTTGCAGCAACGACGACCAGGGAATACGGGTTGCTCAATCCTCATGCTATCACTCGAGGCCAAGGCGGAGAGGAGGGTTCCTACAAGCTGTCTACCGACATTTCTGTCGAAAATAGTGCTCGTTATGCCGATGCTGGGATGCAGCTTCCGGAGTCTCAATATAGACCCCACACCACAGCTTTTCTGCCATACCTGACCTCGTCACCCGCACGTCCCCAAGACGTGTCTCCAACCGCTTCACCGCGCCTCGAGCTGCAACCCCCAGTGGGACGGGATGTCGATGACATGACCAATCTACTGGTGGCATTGTCTTCCTCTGGATCCGAGCCATTGAGTCCCCTAACTGCTGGGAAGAAGAAATCAGGAACGAAGCTCAATGACGCTTTCTTGGCGGGAGAGGCTCGAGAGCTGGTGTTACCCGATGATGCAACAGTACAGTCCCGGGACTCGAGTCGATCGCGGATTCAACAAGACCTAGAGAAACGGCCGGACAGCTCTCGGGACCGGCTGGGTTTGAGGGCAAGCATGCTTTTTGACGACGATACAACGCCGTGGGGGTCGAAAGAGACGAGTGTCCCAGCGGCATTAGAACCTCAAATTATGAAGTCTGTGCCAAACGTAAAGATCAAGTTTCATAAGCCTTTTGGCAGGGTTGGCAAAGACAAGGACAAATGGAAGACGACGCTCTGAGCTACCTGCGACTATTTCAATCATTCGAAGCATTTGGAGAATACAACTTTCATGATCTACAGGCAATTCATGATAAATATGGAGCTCAGCGCCGCTCTCTATTTTGGCATGGTTACGAATAATGAACATTTTGAGCGCATTCTATGTTAGGATACCCAGAGGAGATATTCTGGCGTCGTGGGAAATGGCCATTGCCATGAAATGCATGCATGTTTAATCTTGGACAAAATGTTGGCACGGTTGCCATGGAATATTATAATGCATGTTTCCCCGAGTTGATATCCATTCGTGCCATTGTTAGGTATACTGCCCTTGCCGCCGATGGTCAGGAACGATAATTGGCCAGGCTGGATTTTGCGGGGAAGAAAAAAAAAGTTGCGAGTGGCCTGAGCAAACTCCGCAAGCACTCTCACCGCGCACTGACACAATATTTGCGGGATATTGATCACACCTCCGTACGTGTATTTGGGCTGACAACATTGCTGGAACCTCGATTTTGTCTATTTTCACAATGAAACGTAAAGCACCCGAGGATGGGAATTCCTCTCCGAAGAGGCGTGTCATGTCTGCCGATAACAGCGGCATTCGGTCAACCTTTCGATCAGATCTCTTCGAGCCTGACACTCGAGAAGCGTTCCGCGAATCTTACCGATCGTCGAAGCCTTACCCGCATGCCGTTGTATCCTCATTGATCCAAGAACCTCTCCTCCGCTCCGTGCGACAGGAAATCACCACTCATATCCATTTCACTCTGAAGGAGACAGACATTTACCGCATTCACCAATCCGGTGACCTCGCAAACCTCTCCAATCTTGATGCCGAGTCCCTCAAACACCTGCCCAGCCTAGTCCGCCTGAGAGATGCTCTCTATAGCTCAGAATTTCGAGAATGGGTGTCTGCCGTCACGGGCGCTGGGAAAGTGTCGGGCACAAAAACCGACATGGCGGTCAACGTCTACACACCAGGAAGTTATTTGCTGTGCCATGATGATGTGATTGGAAGTCGAAGAGTAAGCTACATCTTGTATTTGACAGATCCAGATCATCCCTGGCAACCTGAATGGGGTGGCGGCCTCAGACTGTATCCCACGGAGATCAAGAGAAACAAAGCTGGAGAGCAAGTGAAAGTCCCTCTCGCTGAACATAGTTTGAACATTCCACCCTCCTTCGGCCAATTGAGTTTCTTCGCCGTTCGGCCTGGCGAGAGTTATCACGACGTGGAAGAAGTCTACCACTCACAAAACCTGGAAGAAGATGGAGGCAGAATCCGTATGGCAATCAGCGGCTGGTACCACATACCACAAGAGGGCGAGGATGGCTTTGAACAAGGCATGGAACAAGAGCAGGCTCAGAAATCCAGCCTCGCGCAGCTGAAGAGCACCTCGAATGAGTTTGACGAGCCTCGACTGGTGTTCCGTCACTTCGACGAGCCGCGTACTGTCATGGATAGTCGGGCTGTGGCGCGGGAGATTGACCCAGGCGACGATCTTGACACCGATGATACAATACTCACTGAGCAAGATTTGACGTTCTTGCTACATTATATGACACCAAGTTATCTGACTCCAGATATGATTGAGCAGTTCGCGTCCTCATTCGTCGACATGTCAGTGCTTCAACTAGAGGAGTTTTTTAATGCCCGATTCGCAGCCGAGTTGAAGGATTATGTGCATAAGGTGGAAAGTGAAAAAAAGCATGCGATCCCAGAGTCATCGAGAGATCACCATCCTTCTACTTGGAGAATTGCTCGACCACCACATAAACAACGCTATGCCTACCTGCAGACTGCAGAGGCCTTGCACCGCGACCACTGCCCTATCTCTCGAATCCTGGCTGATCTGATTCACTCGCATGCATTCAAGAAGTGGCTTGCACTTGTGACAGGACTCAAGACAAAGAGTCTCATCCGCCAGAGCGCGATCGCCCGTAGATTTCGAAGAGGAAAGGATTACGCACTTGCAAACCCTTACCAAGGCGAAACGCCCCGCTTGGAATTCACGATTTCCATCACTCCCAGCGAAGGGTGGGAAAGAGATGGAGGCGCGGACGACGAAGGCGATAGCAAGCCGACAACCGCGAAGGTCCAGAGGCAAGCCAGTGGCAACGCTGCTACAACCGAGAAGATTCAAGTCTCCTCGGTATCTGAGATCGAGTTCGGTGGTGAAGAAGTCTACATGGCGGGTGACGAAGAGGAAGACGGATTGCCAAATGAAGATGACTCGAAGTCCCTACCCAATGTCGGCAAGAAGCCTGCCCACGATCCTGCAATCTACAAAGCCACAGATGATGAGGATGATGGCATCCTGTTTGCGAGCTCCCCCGGTTGGAATAAGTTCAGTATGGTGCTCAGGGACAAGGGCACGCTGAGGTTTGTCAAGTATGTGAGCCAGGCAGCGCAAGGTGATCGATGGGATCTGAAAGGAGAGATAGAAGTTGACGAAGCCGGCTGGGACGGAATAGTCGGTGGCGATGCAGAAGAGTCGGACGAACAGGATGACGAGGACGATGACCTTGATGAAGACGAGGAAGAGGACGAAGAGGACGCTGACGGGGACCTAGCAAGCCACGATGAAGATGAGGACTGAGCTTTCGTGTGCTCACACTCGGTCGAGCAGGTGGTCCGCCAATATTTTTTGGAAGGACAGCCTTAAACATATGCTGGTTGAAGCCTTGGACCAACCTCTCACCAGCTAGCGTCTCTACCACAGACGATATCGGTATATTGTAGCTGTCCGCGTTGTCTGTTTGCCCAGCCCATGTTCTGTGGTATACCTGCCCTCCCCTACCTACCAGCCAACCACTAGGTCTCCAAGCTTCCACCCCAGCCCTTCAAGTTCTCGACGACAGGAACTCCTTCCGGCGCCCTGACAATGACCCAGACAACTTCTTCGTTGCCGTCGTTGACCTCCTGATGTTCCCTGTATGCCGGGATCAGGGCCCAGTCTCCCGGCTTGAGATCTTGCCTGACATCTCCAAACGGACCATCTTTGCCCTTGCCAGACGACGATACAAGGGAGCCGTAGCCACTCACCGCGTAGACGATGGTGTCTTGGGTGCCGTGATGGTGCACCGCTGAGGCGGAGTGTGGTTGTGCGCGCATCAGCGTGCCGCAAATGGATGGGGATAGCTCGACAATCGCGGACTGTGTGTGCGCCAGAGTCAGTGAGCGGCTCCCATAACGGCGAGAATGGGATGGGTCTGAAATGGGACTTCTGGAACTCGAGACGGTCCCAAAGGAGAGAATAAAGGGGATGTGGCGAGTCATCTCGTGCGTCGAGGTCCTCTCTTCACTCGGAAAAGAGTTATGGTGGTCTTTGCATTTCTTCGCCAATGGCGACAACAACAGAGATCGCTCTCTTGGTGTGTTGTCTACGTCCAATCCACGTACAGAAAAGTGACTCCCGTTGTTTTGTCTCGTCACGAACCGAACAGTCCCCCCTAAAGCCAGGTATTGAGTTAAATGTCTGTGCAACATACCTGTCGGATCATCCCGTCCGTCTGTCCATGCCCTGTCTTGACCTGATCTGCCCTCGTCACATGAACTGGGCGCGGGTTTTGCTTCTCGCTCCCGCTAGGGGTTGACATGGTTTCTCTATATCTCCGATGAAGACCTCGTAGACTGACCAGGTGCAAATCGAAAATGCGTAGATAGAGAGCGAGCAGCTAGGGAGGGAATTGCCCAAATAGATGGGGGTCGCAATGAAATTCAAAGGTGCATCAAATCTATGTACCTCCGGTATTGATCGGGGTGGCCGTCGTGCGTCAAGCAGACGGGGTAGATGAAGATAAGATGCGGAGTCGACGCCGTCTCGTGTTCATTTACTTAACCAGTGATTGACCAGTTCTCCTCATCTCGACGCGTGTGCCTCGATCATGATATGGAGCATCAACGCATGTGTAAGCAGCAAGTTGGGGAAGTTTTGTGGCGTGGACAGTGACCATGTGTCTCGTAAGATACTTTGCCATTCAAGTTAGGTCTATGTCTCATTAAGCGACGAGCTCTATCGCAATGCATTTGGCTGAAGCAACGGGCAAGAAATCAGAGGTGGAGAACACATGGAAGAGGTTCACAATCATGTGCCGGCCTCATCAGTCATGAACATCCATCGGCCGGCCGTCTCTCCCATGCTATGCCGGTGTCATGACCGCAAGTCCCCGTCATCGTCATCAAGCGGACACAATAGTGGAATCTAGAACATGGTGCGCGGAAGCATCATGTCCATCATGTTCCGTGCTTCATTTTCTCCCTGCGTCAGTCAAAATATCCCAAACCAAGTCCATCTATCCATCTGACGCCTGCAGTGCCACACGGTCTTTTCTCTGCTTGAACACGAAACATGAGGTGCATCAATCATGAAGACCCACCAGGTGGCTGAGAAGCCACGTCGTAACTCAACCATCAATCAAAAGCAAACACCATAATGCCTGTCCTCACGCTTGCAGAAGAGTGCCAACACGTGAGAAGGAGGGCCACGGTTCGTGCAGCTTTGGAGATTCAAACTTGTCCCATGGACACCATCTTTTTGCGAAGGTAATTTTTGTATTCGCCAATCGACCCGTCCCATCGTCGGACAGTCTTGTTTTCGCACACCATGATGTCTTTGGCGATTTTGTCAAGCAACCTGTCAAATAGTCAGCCTGTTCCTCAAGTCTCATCTCTCGGTGGTGGAAACATACCGGAAATCGTGAGAGACAACTACGACACCGCCGGAAAAGGCATTGATAGCATCAGCCAAAGAATCAATTGTTGGAATATCGAGACCGTTGGTAGGTTCGTCAAGCAGGAGCATGTTGGGGCCCTCAATGGCCAAGAGAGCAAAAACCACTCGAGATCTTTGGCCCTCGGAAAGTGTGCCCATCAAAGCAGTCTGAGCGTCACCGGAAAGACCATAGCGGCCGAGCTGTTGGCGCCAGTATTGGTAGTCTTGGGATGTGGAGGAGTACTTGTCTCGCACGAAGTCGAGTGCTGATTTGGTCAAGTCGAGCTGATCCGCCGAGTGCTGTGAATAAAGTCCCAGCTTCAGGTGGGTGTGCCTGCTGACCGAGCCGCCAGTCGGGGAGAGTTTGCCAGTCATGATACGCAGCAACGTCGATTTACCCACACCGTTGGGTCCCACAAGGGCCATTCTGCTGTCCATGTCCACTCCAAGATCGAGGTGCTCGTACAGATTGTCTTCAGCCTTCCCGGAATAGCTGAATGTGACATCGTCAAAAGAGAGAACCGGAGGAGGCAGTTTTTCAACATCAGCAAATCTGAATGTGAACACTCGATCTTGAACGACTGGTTGGATGAATCCGTCTGCTTCCATTTTGTCCAAGATCTTCTGCCTTGATTTGGCTTGTCGGACCAAATTAGCATATGTACCGGCAGAGGCAATGAATTTTTTGATGTGCGCAATTTCTTCTTGTTGCTTGAGGTACGCCTTTTGTTGATTGGTCTCTTGTTCCGTCCGGGTCTTGATGTAGGAATCGTAGTTGCCACCATAATAAAGTAACTTCTTTTGCCGCATATCAATCATGTTTGTGCAGACGCCGTTCAGGAAATCCATCGAGTGTGAAACCAGGATCAAGGTCTTATCCCACTTCTTGAGGTACTCCTCCAACCACACACATGCCTCGAGGTCAAGATGAGCCGTCGGGTCGTCCAGAAGGAGGAGGGATGGCTTGACGAAGAGAGCTCTGGCCAGCGCCACTCGCATTCTCCAACCACCGGACATATCTTTGGTCTTTTTGTGAATGGTCTTCTTGTTGAAACCCAAACCGGTCAGGATAAGCGAGGCTCGAACTTCGAACGTGCTAGGGTCCATTGCCTCTGCACGCTATTGAGATGTTAGCAGTGGTGGATTTGATGTCGTCCCTGTGAACTTACCTCATAGATTTCGAGCAGTGTGGAACTCTCTGGGCCTTCCTTTTCCAGGATCTCCTCGGCAAGGTCGTCAAGTCGTTTGACTTCCTTCTCCGCCTCTTTAATCACCCACTCGAGAGCCCCCAGGTCAGTGGGAGGGGCGCCTTCATTCAGCAGGTAGATGTCAACATGTTCCGGAAAAGGAAATTCTCGCTTATCGATAGCCTTTAGGAGGGTTGACTTGCCACAGCCGTTCTCTCCGAGCAGACCGTATCGGCGGCCAAAATTGACTTCGATGGTGGAATCCGTGATAAGCACTTTACCGTGGAACACTAGAGAGGCGGAAGTGATCTTGACGTCCCGGCTGGCTTCCTGGGAGGCTAGCACACCAGTCGTGACCCGGTCGGAGAGACCGTGTTTGTCCATTTGTTCAGTCAGTTTCTTGACCTTGTCCATCTTGTCGGCGCTTGTGGCGGGGGCATCTTCCTCATCCTCGTCGAGCATGGGGGGATCGTCATCACCGGCAACTGACGAGGCTTTCGAGCCGTTTGTTGAAGGATTCTTGGAATTCGCCTTGGAGGACAACCTGGAGGCGACGGTCTTTTTTTCGGGTTTGTCACCCTTTTCAGCAGCCTTCTCGGCCTTCTTGGCCAGGCGGGCGGCTTTGGAAGCGGAGACGGGCATAATGAAGAATGTGTGTGCGGAAAAGGTGATTAGGAACGCAGCCTCAGCGAGGAGGGTCAGGCTTTTTGGTGGGGTGGAAATCGATCAACACCCGAAAGGACGGAGGCTGCGTCTTGGACGAAATCTATTCGTCGAGGTTGGACAGCACTTGTAGAACTTTGGACTTGGATTATAGAGTCCAGGCCAGAAAAGAAGACAATAAAGAAAAGAAAAGACTTAAGATGTCTTTTGAGACTGGTGGAGGGGGTTTTGTTGGCAAGGTTTGAGAGGCGCATGGTGGCATGGTAGAAAATTTGGGCCGCAGTTGTCGCCCCTCCAATCACATTTTCGGCCATATGCGTAAAACATGTCATACTTGCCAAGACTGGCCCCGGCGAGTTTGTTCGTAATCCTGTGCATCAGGAGATAAGACTCGACAAGTCTTGATTCCCATGTTTGTCCTCCTTCTCATCTCTCCCTAACATAGTCTCGCGAATCCTCCAACCTCGACCACCTCTTCCAGCGCTACGGACACAGGGTAGATAAGGGTCAGAAATTCAAGGATTTGACAGCGGAAAAGGCCAGAAAGGAATTGGAATCAGTACGCTGGGACGATTTCTTTCCCATCAACAGGATTGATGTAGTCAAAAATCTTTCTCATTCGCATTATTTCCTCTATGTTATGTTGTTCCACCACTCTGTTCAACCTGCCCCGACAATCAAAGAGTGACAAGAGTGGGAGTCATTGTCCTGAGGAAGGGTCCTATCCGTTATCCTTTTCGTAGCAGCTCATCCGAATGTTCATCCTGGACATGTCTACATTCATTCGTCAATGTTACCAGTGTCGTTTCCACCCGCTCTGGCCCCAGCCCGTAGTAGTCGAGGCGGCAGACACAGTTGAATAGTCTCCACCGTATCCCCCTCCGATCGTCGACCATTTGGTGACTGTAGCGCAGGTGGAGGTGCCCCCTGGTCCAACATTGGTGCATTTCTCCGTGGTAGTGACGGTACTACAGGTGTTGTTAGCCTTCTCAAGTCCAACGACGTCGAACAAGAACAACCAGTCCAGCAGTGATAGAGCCCGAGGGCAAAGGGGGACTTACGTGGTAGGTCCGGTGGTTACAGTAGGTCCGGGAACAGTGATGGTCTGACCGGGACCAACGTCGGTGCACTTCTCAGTAATCCTAACATTATCGTCAGCCTCCGAAGATGTCTATATGAGCCGTACTGTTGACTCTCTCGATCGCAAGCAGTGGCCCTCAGCAAGATGAGACTCACGTGGGTCCAGGAATGGTGACCGTTTGCCCAGGGCCGCCAGGCTGGGTTACGGTGGTCGTCACGGTAGACGGTGGTCCATTTGGCACGGTAAGAGTGCTCGTGACGGTGGCTGTAATTGTCTGTCCTGGGCCGACCTCGGTCGTGGTGACAGTCTGAACAGGGCCTGGTATCGTCGAAACGACAGTGGTGGTTGACGCTGGAACTTGAACAGTGGAAACGACAGTCGTCGTCTCTGCAGGACCGCGCACTGTGGAGACAACAGTAGCAGTCTGGCCTGGACCCGGCACCGTAGAGATAACAGTGGTTGTTTGACCTGGTCCCGGAACGGTAGAAACAATGGTGGTTGTCTGGACTGGACCTGGAACGGTGGAGACAACGGTAGTAGTCTGTCCAGGACCGGGAATCGTAGACACAACAGTGGTGGTCTCGGTGACGGTCCGGGCTGGAATGACGACTGTAGTTGTTGAGACTCCACCACCAACTGTCGTGGTCGAGATCAGTGTGCTTACCACGGTCGATGTGGCGCAGGGGCCGACTGGAGAGCTGGGTGGTGGGCAGGTCGGACAAGTTCCTGGGCTGGTCACCGTGAGGGTTGTGGTAGTGCCAGGGGACGGCGGAGGGCAGTTCTGCCCGGCAGTCACTGTGACCGTGGTTGGGGGACCTGTGGGACAAGAATTCCCAGGACCAACTGGCGTGGTGGAAGGGCATTGGCTTCCGGTTGTCACCGTGATTGTAGACGGAGGCAAGGTCGAGCAACCAGACACTCCGCCCACGGGGGTAGTTCCGGGACAAGTGCTCACAGTGATGGTCGATGGAGGCGGGAGAGCTGGGCAAGAGCTTGGACCGCCGGGCAACGTGATCGTCAAGGTGGTAGTAGGCCCTGCGGAACACCCTCCAACCGGTGTGCTGCCAACGCCAGAGCCATATCCCCAGCCGGAGGATGTGCCCCAGCCAGTCGAAGAGTCACCGCGAGGGAGGACCGGGTTGGCGGCAACAAAGATGCTAGATATGACTGAGTTTGCTGGTTTCGCGGATTGTAGGGTCAATCACCATACCTCAAGGCAGAGCTGGCCAATAAAGCCGATTCCACAAGACCACGATACATGGTGGACGAGATTCGAGAAGCCTCGGGGCCGTGTTCACTGGGATTTGAAACGAGTGGAAGACGGAGTGAATCCTGTCGAGCTGCCCGGGGCATAATCTCTTGGGAACTTGCTGATACTTATACCTTCGTGAGGACGACGGTCTAGCCTCCTCTACCAGCAGGCACAGACCATGGTTCAATGGTTCCTGATTCTGTGTAGCATTTTCGCCTGTTTGTGGACGGTCATTAAGCAACACATTTCACAGCATCAATGGCTCGCCTACACCGACTGCAGGTGTGATTGAGGATTGGACCAATATTATGCAAGTGAGTATGAGAAACGCAAGGGATACCGCTGAAAAGTGAGATTGAATTTCACCAGATGTGGCGATACCTCGTCAAGACAGTTCACCAGAGCTGCAGGAATACCGTCATTGCGGCTGTGCGTCGAACGTGCCGGTACTCAGGCATTGTCGCACCGCATGACCAGGTAGGTAGAGATATACCCAATTTCAGCTGGGCGCTGGCCATAAGTCGAGAGCTTCCGTGTACTGTTCGACTATGCCATCACGGATTCGGTGAGAGTTTCATTGCTGCTGCTACAGATGCTGCAGAGAGACTCTGAGTACTGATTGAAGCTCCAAAAGACCATAGTTAGAACGCACAGATGTATGGCGATAGTCACAAATGCATCGCAATATTTGGCTCGAAGGGAGAGAAAGTGCTGATCTAGACGGACACCTGCTTCTGCCTCGTAACCCAAAATAGGTTCAGGTGCAGCACGACGCTGGCAGGCCTTCACCATTACGAGAGAATCCCCGCAGCTGTGAGAGCAGGTCGAGAAGCAGGGTTCTGGTCTCTAACAGCCTGCTGATCCGTAAAATCTCAGAACCCTGCTCAGCTGGACTTCCAAGATGAAGAGAAGCGGAAATGATTGCCTCCAGAATCGAACGGTAACAAGGTGATGGGTGCGAATAGAAGCATGCAGATGGACAATAGCTGGCAGATGCGGGATTCCGGGTGAGAGTCAGGCAAGCCAGGGTATGTACAACAAACGAGATCAGTTGAGTCTTGCTGCCCACTTCATTGAGCTTTGTGTCTTGGACCGGTCTTTCATGAAATTGATTGTCTCAATATTTTGTGTCTCTGCCTTGCCACCGTAGAACCTAGTGATGCCTGATGGCCTGGGGAGCTCAGGATAGACTTGGTTCTGTCGCTGCTCACGGTGGCTGGCAAAGACCGAGACAAAAAATTGGCAAGCTGCCCGTGTAACTGAGACGGCGGTCAAATCCCGGTTGTGTAATAAGGATAGTTGGTTATCGTTCCAAGACATGGAATCTTGGAATGTGTCAGTGAAATCTGGTAGAAAAGCCCAGAAGATCCGCAATAAGGTACCTGGGTAAAGTGAGAGAAACTGGCATCTCATGGCGGCTGTAGAAGTTGCTAGTCAGAGTGACCGGCTCACTGTAAGCCTTGGAGTAAATTCTTGTCCAATAGTTCTGATAAATTGCGGAATCTTGGGGACGATTTGATGATTTCTTGATGCGCAAAAGCTCAATATCTTTGATCTGGAGCAGAGCGTTTCTCTCATGGATTTCCGACTTTTCTATGATACATCCATGGAAAAAGGCTCCAAAGGATGGCGACAAAGATGGACAAGTCGCACCGCTCCCGTAGGATCGATGTAACGATAACAACGGTTGCTTGGGTACGACTGACATGGGAGCTATTCGGTAGACAGGTACTGCAGACAAGTTGGCATGTGGAAGCCGGAGAGACACAGCCAATAGGACCATGGTCACGTTGAAAATACTACCGGCTTACCGTGGTACATTCGAGGTACCTCGAACATACCGGCAAATCTGATTCTATGCGTGGCGGCTCGCTTAAGTCTCTCCCATGTTTTGTTGTTGGCCACCATCAACACGTCGAGAAGGAATTATTAGCAATGGCGGTCAGGATTCGTGGCGTCGCCGTCACTCAACAAGCAATAATTAAGAAGACCAGAGGTTCTCGTCTATAGTGTGGTGGCCAATACTTTGAGAACGTGGTTGGTGTGAAAGGTTGGTCCGGCGGAATATCTCTTCCACGAACCAAGCGCCTTGGATGATGCATGAATCACACCCGGATACCAATATCAAAGGAGATAGGAGAATACAGCGGAGTCGAAAAACATATCTCATATACCCAGAGCTTCGGGAAAGCGTTGGCAATGGCTATGCACTCATCCACTGTGTAAACCCGTGTGGGTATTTGCTTTACAGCTGCCCCTGCTGAATATTGACGATGTTATATCTCTTTCTCCTCATCCGTGCTTCTATCATTCCCACTATTTGAAAATCCTAGTAGCATAGACCCTTGTTTGCTGCGACAGACACATCTGGGGTGGTTTGTGATATACACTCTTTCCAAGAGAACATTCAGGAATTATTCACCATTTTGAACATGCCGCCTTGCGTTTGACCTAGTTGTTCTGGCTTTTCATGGTATATGTTCGACCTTTGTTGAGCCTTCTTTCATGTCCAATTGGATCGGCTCGTCGCGGGTCACCTCGTCGAGGACTTCAGTACGATAGTGAGATTGCTTGAAGCGCTGATGAATCTGTTCTTCGCGGGTGTCTGTGAGGACGATACCGTCTCCGAAGATTTCGGCAACATCCTCGAGAGCCATACCCTTGGTCTAGGTCAAAGTTAGCGAGCTTCTCTGATGGTTACGAGATTGGGAGAAAAGTACCTCTGGGAAGAAGAGGAAGATGACAACGGTGTTGATGGCGGTGAGAATGGTGAAGACAAGATAGTATTTCCATCCAATAGTGTTGAATGCGGTGGGTGCGGCACTGGGCGACCCAAGTTAGCCAGGCTGGCATCAGTCAATTCGACTCCGAAGCTTACCTAGTGAAGACAATGATAGCCATGAAGAGACCGGCACAAGAAATTCCGATACCGCGCGCCCGTAGAGGGTTGGGGAAGATCTCGGTGGCATAGATGTACGTGCTGGCGTCAATCGTCCAGCCATAGAATCCAATATGGAGGAAGAGGAAGAACACGGCTGCTTTGGCGGCTGCCTCTGAGCCCGTTCGTTGATAGACAGCAACCGTAGCACACTCGCCAGCAAGGGCAATCACATCTCCAGCGAGCCCAAAAACTAGGTATGGTCAGCCAAATGGAAGGATTCCGGAGCAGGAATACCCACCGAGCATCCGAACTCTTCCAAAGTAATCAATGACAGCAGCGTTGAAGGCATTGCCGAGAAGGCACACGGTAATCCAGCCACACTGGATTAAAAGCTGGTTGACGACGGTGAAGCCAAGATTTCTGTAGAGGAAAGGTCCGTAGTCTGCCCACGCGTGTCAATATAGAAGTATGGATCATAATGAGAAGTCTTGCTCACTGTTGATGACAATGGTTCCGGTACATTGACCCGCCACCATGGTCAACCAGCCGATCCAGGACCTCTTGCGGAGGGCTGGCCTGGTGAAGAACTCCTTTAATGGCACATGGTCCTTCAACTCCTCGATGACCTGAGAATGCAACAGATGGAATTCCTCGGTAATAGCGTGCTCGTCATTGCGAGGCCCGGACTCGGTGCGGCAAGCCTTGAACGCCTTGAGAGCATCCTCGGGACGGTCCTTGGTCAACACTTTTGTATCGTCAGTATCGAGGAGAAACTTGGTTTTGATTTCTGTCGAGGCAACTTACACCAACGTGGAGACTCTGGGATCAATAGCACACCGCCAGCAAGCAGGAGAGGCCACAACGCCCCAATTGCCAAGGGCATTCTCCATTGAGTGCCACTTGCTTTGACAAAGTAGAAACCCAGGCCGATCCAGCTAGCAGCAACATAGCCGGTGGCGATGCCTGTACCGTGCATGCCCACAAGCAGACCGCGGATCTTTGGTGGGGAGATCTCGCTCTGGTATAGTGGAACAAGACTCACCAGGGCTCCTACGGAGAAGCCGGTGATGAGCCTGGCAACGATAAACATGGCGATGTGCACACTCCCCGCGGCGAGGCCGTTCCCAACAATGGATGTAAAAGACGCAAACATGATTGCCTTTTTGCGACCCCATTTGTCGGGAATCCAGAAGCACGAGATGCAGCCAAACAAGCCTCCCACGGAGAAGAGACCATTTATGGCCCCCAAAAGATCATCTGCGTTGGATCTGGTATCAAGCTCAAAGTAGGAAATAAAGGTGGGTTGTCCAGTGGTGGTAGCAATGATGCTGGATCCGTAGCCATAGGTGATACTCCCCAGGCCGACGAATAAAACAATCTGTTGAGTGTGTCAGCTGCTTGTGCTCCATTGTGAGAGGAGCTCGCTCTGTACCCCAAATTGTACGAGGGAGATCATGGTGGTCAGTCGGTCACTCTCAGTCGGTGTTTGACGGTACTCTGGGACAATAGGTCGGATTACAAGGGGAGAAGAGTCGCGGTCAGCGGTGGAGGAGTCAACGCATCCCCTGATATACTTGTATCTTCACTCTTGTTTTCCCCCACGCAATAGTTTGCCCCTACCCTCGGGTCTCGGTTAAGAACCAGGATCGAGACTCAGGAGTACTCCAAAAACCAAGCAATGCTCAAGCGACGAGGCCATGGGGGCCTCAACTTAGCCATCTCGCTTCATGATCTTCGCTCCAATGACCGGAGGAGACAGTGTGGATACAGCCTTGCTAAGATGCCATGTCAGCTCCTTTAGTGGCATTTCCCCAAACTTTTGGGTACATGTGGGTAACAACGTGCGCCCGGGAGAGTGGAAACCATTTCTGGGAGGTTTGAACCAACTGGTGTCAGGCTCTAGATTCCAGGTGTAATTTGCCGCCACTTTGCGGAAGGATTCCTGGCCAGATAATGCGGGGTGCATGTGGTCCGGGACAAACCGAAATAACCCCATGGGACGAGGAGAAGGAGGAAGCTGGGAATCTGGGGTTGATTAGCTTGAGAGTTACTCTGCTCTAGCCTCTTGCCTTAGTCTCGTTCTCCAAGTTCCGGTGGGAGAACTGAAAAAACCCCGTCAACTATCGTATCCTCCATCCGAGTGGGAAAACCCCCTTTCGTTAGAAGCCCTTCCAATTAGATCGGCACCGTAAACCCCACTGAAAACCCCAGCGGAGGAGAGGAAAGGAGCACCACTGGGTGGCAAACCCCCGGTCATTATTCTCCGCTGCTCTTGGACTTTCGGAATATGATGGCCGCAATCTGGGGCCCCGTGGCGGTCTGAGGAAATTCGCCGTTTGCGAAGCCATCGGTTTTCTGTATGAACAAATATGTAGATTGTCTGGGTCATTATCCTATCCATAGATACTATAAGTATACTTGTACTTGTAACGCGCACCGACACCTGGGTTCCTGCTGCGGCGGCGAATACATTAGTTCTGATATCGCCCCAACCAGCCTCTTCCTCATGGCGCATACCTAAATCCTTCCACTTTTTCGAGGATCTCCCCCTTTTCATCCGCGTCACGGTTTCTCTTCGTCAACCACAAGCTCATGCCACACGTCATGACAATGTATAGTATCTGAAAGCTGATGGTCGCCCACATCCCAGGGAAGTACTGTGGCGCATCCTGCGATCTGAAGATGGTTGAGTCGGTAATTCCCCCAATAGAACCAAACCCGACCTGAGCCGCCGCTACCAGACCTTTCTTGTGTGGTAGAGCGGTCTGGCCTTGCCCATAAGTCAAATTTCCTGGCACATTGGCGTTGGTGCCAAATATCGCCAGGAAAACCCCAAAGAGGCGCACCCCGGGTGGCTTAGCGTAGAGGACGATGACGAGCCCAACAAGTCTAGCAATGGTGTCTTCTGTTAGCTTTTGTGCAGTGGAGAATTATATAGCGGAAATTAGGGCAATTCCAGAACCAACGACCAGCGCAACTTACCCAACCAAAGCGTGGAAGCATAGAAACCTTCAAATCGTTGGGTGTCAGCAAAGTCTTTCAGGGAAGAAATGGATGTCCACTTACGGCCAACGTAGTTTCGTCTTGTCCGACAACCAATATGTCAGAAGGGAGAGAAAAACAGTCAGGATCTAATCAGAAACGCCATGTTATGAGCTGATCTGGGTCGGAGTAGACGGTGTAACGACGCTTACGGGGTCAACATACATATGGCGGACTCGACAAGATCTGGGCCAAGGCGTAGCTGAATCCCAATCCCTGACGAAGAATTATTGGCATGTAGTAGCCCAATGCATACACACTGCACGCGCCCAGGTAGGCCTGGAGGCAGCTTGATCTCTGTCAACAACCCAAGATCGCACACAATGGTAGACTCGAGGACGGCGAACTTACTAGAAAGCAACTTTCCAGTCCATAAGGAGTCTCAAGCCTTGCCTGAGGGTTGGATGCTCGTACTCTCTGCCCGAGCGCTCGTTGGCAAGTCGGATGGTGGCGATATACCTCTCCCGCTCGTTGAGCCATTTGCTGTGTTCCGGAACTGCCAATAGAGAGTCAGCACAGGACGGTCCAAATCGCCCACTTGTGGAGAAGCCTGACATTCTCCGAGACAGATGGGACCTGTCAAGTCGCAAAATATTGTAATGGCGCCTTCGATCAAGAGTATCCATCCCCACCCTTGCCGATAGGTGCTACTTCCAGACCTGATCAGCGACAGGCCATATGTAATCTGACCATTTGTGGGCCATGACGAACCCTGGGTCAGGGATGCTAGGAATGAACGCACAATACCATTGAACCCAGAAGCCATCAGCGAGGCCATATAAAACCATGACACTCTTCGTGCCGTTTCATAAGTCTTGTACCATGCAGAGATCAGGAAGACCGCCCCCGGAAGCACTGTCAAGACCGTATTAGCCGGGCCATGTAATCGGTATCGGAAGCCATCAACTCACAACCGGCCTCGAGCGCTCTCAAGAGAACGCGGAGGACGACCAATGGGACCCAGCTTTGTATAAACCCCATGCATATGACGCAGATACCCCAGGCAGTGATCGGGAAGCTCAGCCACCATCTGGCGCCGACTCGTCGAATAATCTATCCATACATCCTAGGTCATCAGACACGGTATAAACAATTCGGGAAGGGGGGGGGGGTCTTTAACTTACCAAATTACTGGTGATCTCAAGCAAGACATAGGTGATAAAGAAGAACAATAGACTCATCGAGTACCGAGCACCTTGAGTCCGTGTTAGTCTTCTAGGGCTACTAAGCTCATGTGAGCTCCATTTCCATGTCCTCACCAACAGAGAGTTCGATATCAGTGCTCATGCCTGCAATATATGCGGCCGAAACATTGATCAGATCAAGCAGAGACAAGCCAAAGATCACCGAGAGATACGGCAGGATGCGCAAGTCAATCCTGAGCTTGGTTCACCCAATTAATTATACAGTTAAATCGTGTTTCATGATTTCTTTGTCACTTACACTAGTTTCCGGTCTTCTTCGGCGGTCCAATCTTCTTCGACATGATTCTTCTCGAGCCGAAGGGGAACATCAATCTCAGAATGTACGTGTTTAATCTCCGAGGCTGGAACTAGAGTCTTATCTGCCATGTTGGAAGAAGTAAACCGGATGATTGTGGTTGTTGATGCTTGGTTCCAAGGCTGGACATTTCGCTCACCGTCGAGGGAATCCTTGTAGACTAAGTATGCAAAATGACATGTCCAACTCGGCACCCCTGAAGGTCCGGCTGTGTTTGCTTCCGGGATGAGCTACCACGAGTCGTGCTGTGCACGCAGGTAACCGGAGTCCCCGAGGAACTGGAAAGGTTGTCGGATACGGCGTGCTCAGCGATGAGAGGGTGACACTCTCTCAGGCAAGAAGACCGATGGTCTGTTCGATGATACCCCGAGCGACGAGATTGAACCTGCGACAGCGAAATGATAGAGAACAGTGAGCTGGCGGGCCGACGATTCACGGGAGACCGGGGCCCGCCATGGAGAGCGGAAACCCCCCGGGGCCCCGAGACTATAGCATGCTTGGGAAGCTGGAGAATCCGGGGAACGAGAGACCCAGGAAGTCGGAATGAGAAGCCGAGCCCAGAGAATCTTGAGTTAAATGCGTAGCTTACAGCTTTTACACAGTCCGGAGCTCGGAGAGCCCAGCCACAGGCTAGCTGGGTCGATCAGAGGCTGCTGTTGGGGAAACCAAAGGAAGCAGAGGCGAAGTGGGTAGGAGCATTGCGTGTAGCAGGGAGATGCATGGAGATTCCTCGGGTGGCGGACCCCTCCATGTCTCTTCAAAAATATTGAAGTTCCAGCAAAGGTCACGGGAGAGTCTACGTGTTTGGAATGTATATTTTCATTTCTGAATATTGATATACGTGGACGACTCGACTACAGGTTCTCCAATGTCAAGATAATCTAGAAAGCTTATGGTCGTCAAGAGGGAACATGTCCCCAGAGAGGCTTCTTGCTCTACAGAATCGGAAGTCTCAGTTCACAGAGCTGATGGGTTAACAAATGATCAGGGGAATCGTGAAAGAATAAAATGGAGTGTTTTGTGACACTAGGGTATATATGTTATATCTTCTTTCCGTGAGCAGTTCCTGGAAGGGAATATCACTTATCTCCAGGTTGGCGCAAGTTCACACGGTATTTTTCAAAGGTAGTATGTCTTTGCCTAGCGTGACAATATCACGGTCGCCCACTCCCTGAGTATCTCCTGGGCATTTTCTTCTGTGAGAACCTTTGCTTCACCTTCACCATATCAAATGACGTAGGGCTTATCGAGTTGGATAGCAGTATGTCTATGTGTGTTAGCCGTAGACTTCAGATGTGTGTTGGTAGCTTACTGAGTCAAGTGAATATCTACACTTGGGACAAAAAGGCTACCAATAAAGGCAGCACCTAGACAGCATTAGTACTAGAAGCTTTCGAGTTTCTTTGTGGACTTACCAGTAAAGGCTGTGGTGACAAGGAAGAGGATTCGGTATGCCTGGGTGTACACATCTCGAGCTGCGCTTGTTGCGGCTGCCAGGACGGTTGGTGTCACCCCATCGATTCCAGCGAGAACGTTGGAGTTTCCTGTCAGGAAAGCGCCTTTGCACCTTGGTTAATCTTACCTCAAAGCCTTAATTCCGACAGGTTTACTCACCAAGAAACGGTTCGACTGAATTGGCTGGTAATCCCGCACCGACCAAAGCCGTGGCCATGGTTGGCCCCATGGTATATTTGACCTTGTTGTTGACAATACTCCCGTAGATCGCGAACCCAATGGCGGCTCCGGAGTTCACAATGGTTCCGTGCAGCCTGTTTTCTCGTCATGTTCGATGTCCTCTCAGGACTGTCACCAAATGCCGGAAATGAACTTACCCGTTCGAGATACGAAGGCGATCGTCGCCCACTCCGTACTGGACAAACAAGACACTGACGATCATGGTCGAGCTGAGGGCCCAACCAGTGAATATAGCCAGAACTACCGTCCGCGCAAGCGAGTGCTGAATGATGGTTGACATCGCTGCCGGGAAAACAGTTTGTAGCGTAGTATATGCGACCAGTTGGAGTAGCGTGCGCTTTAGGATACCAAAGAAAATTCCCGGTGTCATAATTCCGACTGTAGGAGAATGTCAATGGCGACACATGAAAAGATTTGCTCGTCTGGGGATACTCACTAGTCCCGGCAGCATTGAGTACAAAGCTGAGCCAGCCAGCCCGATCAGGTTCTGTGGTAAACAGGGTTTGAATCACTATCTGCATGTCAGAATGTCTCCGACGCGAAGAGTTGGGTGCAGACATTGAGGCCAGTAAACCTGGAGCCCATAGAGCTGCTAACAAATATCAGTGCTGCTCTAAATGCCATTTGTATGTGAAAGTGTGAAGAGCACCTACCGCAAGACCGGAAGCAAAGGTGATGAAGAGCGGTAGGATGACCGATCTGACATTTGTGATCAATTTCCCGGAAAACAGTCTGTTCATATCAGCCGGGGAGTAGAACTCCCAAAGATGTAGAAGGATCGCCATAGTCAGTCCTGTCAAGGCGTTAGATGTCTCATACGGCGATATGGAGTGAAGAACGATACCTCCGACTAGTAGTGGGACGACGACGGTTACGCTGGTCCAGGAGTAAGGGTTTCCCCCCCATAAGACGCCCAGCAAGAAAGAAATCAAACCACCGGCCATCAGAAGTACGCCAACATAGTCCGGGTCTTTCAATTGTCGGGTGCGTGATTTGCCATCTGGATGCAGTTCAACCCATCCTGGGGGCCGGTAAAATACGATAACCATGATCTGGGCTATCCCATTGATCATGGTGCCAAAATAGTATTTGTAACGCCAGCTCAATGTTTTGACCACAGAAAAGGCTAGGCACCCATGTAGTCAGCTTCAGGCGCCTCCATCCAATCCTTCGCACCTACCGATAATAGCTTCAAACATTGAAGCAGGAGAGCAGCAAGATTGAGTGCAGACAGAGTTGCCCCTCGATGTTTCTTTGGGACAATATCAAAGGCGGACATATATGCAACTTATTGAAGGGCAGCACCGATCCCCTGCGCTTAGATGAGCTTAGGCTAGAGAGAAGGAAGAGCACATGGAACGAACCTGGATAGCGGTGCCTGCAGTCACAGCTCGGATTGAGTTGGCACTATACGCGGGTTCAGCCATTGAAGTGCACGAGCGGGTGTGACATACCGTCCGTTGACTAAAGTTCCTGTGCACGGGTCAGTGCTCTTGTTTCAAGTCGTAGCATCAACAATAAGTTGCAACCTACCAACAAGTCCAAAAATATTGTCACAGATAAGAAAGTATCGCAGGCCGAAGATATCTGCCCCGCGACCAAAAGTCGCCTGCAGAACCCTGTTTGCCAATGACCAGCTACTAGCAACCCAACTCAGACTGGCTAACGGGCCAATGTCTGCATTGATGGTCAAGAGGACAGCTGCAGGTACGACGAAAGAGAACAGAGCGGCCTCATATGGCAACCCAAGGGCCTGGATAATGCTGGTCAGTATATCGCGGCTGAGATGTTAGAGAAATGGAATCCTGGCCTTACAGCAATGGCTAAAACAACGCGCCCTGTTACCCTTCCCGGTGTATCCGATGTGTCCGTAGCAGACTCAAAATGCTGAACTCCAGTCTCCAGCTTGATTCTCTCATGCTTGCTATCCATAGTGGCCTTGTGATCGGTGTCATTTGTGGACTGTCCGTCTGCGTCTGTAGCCATCTGCCGTCCGCGACGACCTCGTAGAAGGGCGGGGTTCTTGATATGCATGGTTTGGTGAAGCTGTGAATGCCCATGAGAAGACTCTGGAGTCACTTGCTCTCTCTCTCTCTCTCTCTCTCTCTCTATATATATATATATTGATCAGAATTCAATGTCCATATGTTCTCCGTGGGACACATTCCCCGTGGGACAATCTCAACATCGAATTATGAGTTGAGATGCCCATGAAGTGACGCTCTGAATCATGCCACGGCCATGACGAGGCTGCATACTATCCACTTTCGGACTAGGTGCAGCCACTATTCTGCATTATCCTCGGCAGGCGTCGATGCCACGACTCGTGTGTATCCCAGTTGACCTAGCTTTGTCCTTTAGCAGCATCAACAACTCGCATCACGAGGGTAACGTGACGGGTATTCCAGGAAACATATCTCCGCTTGATGGGAGCTGCCTTCTCGCGGTCTGGACCAGTTGCTTATTTTCCCATCGACCGGGCCTGATTTTGCTCCACACGTGGGGGCGCGATACCGATGAGTCTGCGTCAAGTGTTAACAGCGGAGGAGGGCCCGGGAGGATGACGTCGATTACAATGGGAGTGGGCAAGCGAAAGCGTGGTGTTTGAAGATGTTGATGGTAGTGAGCAGGAGAGCATGCTTTCTCCCATCTCGGATAATTGGCCAGGCTGTCGACTGGTCATTCTCGAAACCGACCATGGGCTGCTGGGTGCAGAAATGCCTCCATTGTCAATGTAATCACATAAACTCAACCAATTTGCCCGCTGGAGACACCCAAACCACGACAGGGGATAAAATGATGTATCGGAAGGGCAACTCTTACATATTCCAAGGGTCTCGGTAGTAGGATATCAAGCCCTGATGGCTGGTGATTTTATTATCAACCAAGTATCAGGAGTATTTGACGTTATTTAAACATATCGACCAAATCCCCCAAGTAAGAGTAGTGGGTCCCTATCAGCTAATCATAGCGGCGATATCTATAGTGTGGGGCTAGACACTAGCATTCGGCATTTCCCCGCAATAGAGTATTAGGGCCTCGGAAGCCCATAATTACCACGACTCGCCCGTATATCCCTCCTGGCCAACCCGAAGCATCCGCCACATGGAACGGTAAGAACCGTTGATATGAGGACCTTGGGGCTCCAGTTTCTCTCCAACGCATTCCTCCCAGATGGAGAATTGACACGCCGTCAACATTCAGTGTCGTTGAGCCGGAAAGAAGTAAGTTCGGTACCGGGAGGACTTTCGGACCCGAGCATGTTCATTGTTCATTCTCTGGCGGTTGAGGAGGTATCACCTGAGGACGAAATGATTGCTGTGCACTCCAACTATTCCCTCCATTCCTTATATGATACTTCTCATATCTCACCTCATGGCTTATCGCTGAAATCCAAGTGTGAGGCAAAACTTGAAGAAAAGAATTTACCGAGTCTGTTCCATTGGCCTTGTCATCATGGTATCCCCAGAGCGGCTCAAGCAGGTATGTGTTCCTGTCTTTGAAAGACGTGCATATCACAAACGTACCCTCCGAGTTGCTACCATTGGTACTGGCTTTTCGGGGCTGATATTCGTGCACAAGCTTCAACGTAAACACAAGGAAATGCAGGATTTCATCGACCACACCATCTTTGAAGCAAATGACTTATCCTGGTGTTCAATGTGACGTACCAGCACACATGTATGTTAGTATCCCGTACTCCGGTGTCATTTTGGCTGTATCTTCACCAAAGGCTGTTGTTGTACAGCTCTAACACTACTGTGACACCAAGGCATTCTCAATCGAACCAAATCTAAACTGGTCGAGGTTCTACACCAGCGGCAACGAGATCTACGAGTACATCAGACGGAGAGAAACGAAATGGGAGCTACGCCGTGATATCCAATTCAACACATGCGTAGTGGGCTTGGACTGGCAGGAAGATCAATCCAAGTGGAAAGTTCGGGTTCAAAAAAAATGGCGAAGAGGAAAGAGTAGAGCTCTTTGACGTTGTTCTCTCTGCCAAGGGTCTATCAAGGTATGTCCATTCTTGACAAGAATCAGTGAGTGCTAGGCTCGTGAGTCAGTGGCAGCTGATGCCTCGGACTGTTGTGATTCTAGCAATCACTTCGTAGTCAATGGGACTGTTCGTCGATCCCAGGAATCCACGAATTCGAGGGACATAAGGTCCACTCCGCCTCATGGGACAATACCTACGATTACAGCTACAAACGCATTGGAATCATTGGTAACGGGTCATCAAGCATCCAGTTCCTGCCAGAAATGGTCAAATTGGAAGGCACAACAGTTGTGAGCTTCCAGAGCGGCCCAACTTACATCACATCATCAATAGGCGAGATCCTCGGCGTGAACGCCGGAGAACTGGGAGTCAATACCGTGGAAACAAACATGGAGAACGCGAGTGGACATAATAGCACGGAGGAAATGGAAGACGATGATGGAGACGCTGACAGTACCTTTAAACCCAAGGTATCCAAGGCAAGTCAGACGATTCTTTGCAACGGACAAAGAGAAGTATCGCCAGTATCGTAAGATGCTGCCGCAAGGGATGAACAAGGGTACAGATTCATATGTCCTCGATGCCTGCTACATGCGTTCCCCCTTTGGAGCTATCCATGCTAATCAATAATGACGATAGCTAAGAAGGGCTCGATCCAAAACACGAAAGCCCAAGAAGTATCTGTTGAACGTATGAGATCGATAATGCAGAATTATGAAGAGCTCTGCTCGAAACTTATTCCGACCTGGGAATTTGATTGCCGGCGCGTTACACCTGGGGAGGGATACCTCGAATCCTTCGTCCCAACGTGACACTGGAAACAAATCCCATTATCAATATTACGCCCTCAGGTATTCAAACAGGAGCAGCCTTCTACTTGCTCGACGTCATTGTTTGTGCGACTGGCTTTGATGTCTCCTACATTCCACGGTACCCTGTTACGGGCCGCAATAATGTTACACTCGCATCCAAATGGGCTGAAGAGCCAGAGTCATATCTCAGCCTTGCCTGTCCTGGCATGTCGAATTACTTCATCTTCACTGGCACTAACACGACTGTCAGTCACGGCACACTTCTCCTTTCGATTTCATGGACAGCCGACTATGTTCTCCGGTGGCTGAAGAGAATGGCTTCCGACGACAACAAGTCTGTGGCACCTAGTCAGGACGCAACCGACGAGTTCGTCCGTTACGGAGATGAGATCCATAAAGGGTTAACCTGGACAGGCGGATGTCGAAGTTGGTACAGGAACCATCGCATAGATGGACGGGTAACTGCTACCTAGCCCAGAAGTGCGCTATTGTATCGCGAACTCATGATTGCAGAACTGAGGGATGAAGACTTAAACATTCGCTATAACAACGGCAATCGCTGGCGGGGAGTCCTGGACAATGGTTTCACCGAGCTGGAGGAGCATGCTGCAAACGTTGCGGCGAGAGGTGAACAGGTCGACCCGGCGTTTTATGTTCAGAATTGAAACTCTCTCGCTGGATGCAGACGCGCAACAGACCAGTCTTGACATGGAATTACTTCAACCTTGTACTAATTGTCTCGCAAGTTCAAGAGGTGTAGACCTAGCCAGGCTGACCAGGGAATGCCTAGTTTACTCCAAGAATTGAGCACATCCCGACGAGGAATAAGAATGGCGTTGAAATTTGTGCCAGGTATTCTTCTGTAGAGTTTGTCTAAAATACATGATGCTCTCTTCCCAGTGAAAGTGGTTCTATGCCAGGAAAGCCAGTGATTGTTACTATATCAAACTACCAAAATCTCAAGCTTCCCCGTTGGGGATCTTGCAGTAAAAGCCGTTCAGTACTACACATACACTAGAGTCGAAGACCACGAAATGGATGAGGGCGGTGGCACCTTCTTTCCCAAAGAGCTCAACCGCGCGAGCCCATTTCTCCTCGGATAATGGAATTGGCGTGTTCGCCAACTCATGTGCAACATCGTAGGCAGCCTTAGCATGGTCATCGAAAGTATCTGGCCTCTCCCCTCGTAGTATCGCATCAATTTCTGCCTGTGTACACCGGCGCGTAGCGTGTCTGGTGTGTGCAAGGAGCTCAAAGGCAGCATTGAACTTGACACCAGTGGTCACGACTGCAATCTTCGCGATTTTTGAAATCCAGTCCCGGGAAGCTATGCAAGGCTATTGGCCACTTCTATCAGGTGTTCACCAAGGATGGACGCATGCAGCTGGACACCAAATGGTCCAATAAAGCGGCCATCCACTGGTCGAATGGATTTTCTGGCAAATATGTTGAGTGACTTTGTGTATTATCAATAGGCAAACACGTACTTTCCATGCCTCGAATTATCGAACAAGTCAAATTTGTTGGCCAACCTTTTCGCGTCGTCATTGAGTTCTGATTCGTACAACAGCCCGAGTCGATTCATGCTCCAGTGGAGTCTTTCGTCAGGAGATATCGCCCGCAGGAGAATATTCAGAATGAATAAAATACAGTTAAGACTTGCAAGAATGAACAGGCGCCCAATGTAAGTTGCCGTGTCAAGTTCGTACTTTTAGATTTCAAGATCAAGCGCGCGCCGCGCGCCGCTTCAATTGCCTAGGGAGTTCTTTGTCACGACGGCTCCTGTCTGAGTAGGACCGGGGTGTGGAATATCCTATTGATATAGCCTAACTAAATAGATCCATAGGTCCATTACCAAGACCTAACACTGATACTTCAATATGGTTGATCATGGAACAGGTCAAGTCTGGATTTCACGGAAGGCTCCGTGTCCCTTATAGTCGTACTCAGTGCTGAATAGTATGCCAAGTTTACTACCGGGGAACGGGGAGCGACCCGTGGGGTACAACTACTTTAATTGTGGGGTGTGTTATTGCCCTAACCCTATTGGGAAGGTTAGCCGAATAATTTCCACCGCGGTACATAATAAAACTGTAAAACGCGCTAGATAGATTTCCTTACCTAATCAATCAATTCATTCAACTTACATGTGTATCGTACAACTCTCCGTTAGTCGCTTAGCGGCTTGTAGTTTCATCATCTGATGTGTGTGCCTGGGTAAAATAGCACTCTGGGAAAGGTAGAGAATTCATCTTCAAGACAGCTTGGCTGAACTTCATAATGTAGGGTCCAGGCGCGTGGACTGCGAGTCCTACCGATCTGCCACCAAACAAGCTGTCACGAACACACATGTGACACTGCACACTCAGCTCAGGCCACCAGCCAAGGAGTCAGGCTGACAGCTAAGCCGCTGGCTTATCGCATGTATACAGTAGGAGGGATCATACCTGTCAACCTTGAAGTCTTCTTCAAGCGTTGACATCTCTATCTATAGGCTAGTTATTCTACCATTACCGATCCCATAGTACACACATTCACCCTCCAGTTAGGTAACTGGTCTGATACAAGCGCTACATAACTACCCATGACAGTGCGGGAGAGTCAATATACCACTCATCGCCAAACCAGCGCTATTCCGGGATTCGCAACGTGGGCGGAAGAGCACGATCTTTCGCTGTTCCGGAAGTCCCCTGCTCATTAGAAGATGAAGTGGACCTGAAGGCGTAGAGGAGTAAGGACCCCTCAAAAAGCCTGTGCTGTTACAAGGTTCTCGGCAGCGTGGTACCAAAGGGGGCGATTCTCATTACTTTGGATCTTTCACCGGGAGGGGTTTTGATACGATAGGAAGTAGAGAGTAGAATAGATCCTTTACAGTCGTATATTGAGGTCCATCGTCTTTAGCTCTTTCAGCATACCAAGATCCTATGCCTTATATCTCTGGTCTTTAAACCCGGCAAGGACCTCGACTGTACTATTGTCTCCTTCTGCCCACTTCTTAGCCGCAATCTCTGGATTGAGCTGTAGTGTCTGCTTTGCCTTCACCCATTGCTCGACCGTAACGGGTTTATCGAAGCGAGGTTTAACGCCAGCATCCTGTAGTACTGGCGAGTCCATAATTGGGTATAGGATAGTATCGTTGGATGGGCGGACAAAATATAGTATGCCGGTGCGTTTATAATGACGTTGGTCTTTAGGTGGCGCGACCACGCGGTGTACTGAGCTCTTTAGCCACCCTCCAGTAAGGTGCGAGATAGTGTCGGCCAGGTTAACCGTAATGGTTCCAGGCTGGGCAGAGACCCAGGTCCAGTTATTATCTTCACCCAGGATCTGGAGACCAGCAATAGGCTGTCGAAAGAGTAGCGTTATTGTTCCCAGATCGGTGTGACCACCCTCCTTGCCGAAGTTCCTGACCTCCCATTCCTCATCCGTTCTCGGGTAGTATATCATGTAGCGTAAGTGATCTTCGCTCTTGTCATTGTAGGAATGCTGCTTGACTAGATAATCTTCGTCCGGAAGTCGTAGGATGATTGCGAATAACCGCAGAAGCGGAATGACCACGTTCGAGTGTAAAGTACGTTGGAACAGCTCGATTTCCTCCATATGCGCTTGTAGTAGATCTGGATAGTTATACTTGCCTCTAAACTCGTCGATGAATTTAGGGATGTTGAAGAGCTCAACGTTATCAAACACCTTAGCCTCTAGTGACCGGCCCGGGCGCCGCCAACCATTGTAGTCGGCTTCCGCGTACTTGAGCTCAAACTTTTCCTTCTCCTCAACAGGAAGCTCGAAGAAATTCTTCGCAAGGGTGAATTGCTTGTTGATCTGTTCCTGTGACAAGCCAAAGTTCTTAACGTAGAAGAATCCAACGTAGTGGACAGCGTGCTCGAGCTGTTTCGCTAGGCGATCTTTACCACCCGGTCGGTCGATATCTCGTAGATCGAGAGTTACCAGCTCCGACCACGGTAGATTCTCCTTTGTTTCGGGTGGGTGTACATAAGGATTGAGGTTGCTGTAGTTATATTGCGGAAGATGCTTTACCAGTGGCCTGGGGAACTGGGTAGAGCCACTTTTGGTCACTATTGCCGACATCTTGGACTTGGGGTTGATGAAAGCAGATGGAAGGACGTGGGTGGCTCTTCCAGGCCGGTTATATATCAAAAGAGATCGGCTGCTTCGGAAGCTATTCAACTCTCTCATTGTATGGCCTCACTCCATCGACGAGGCTTACCGTGAGCCGTAATATTCCAAGTGGGAAAGCCTAGGGTCTTCGAGAAAGGAAGTCAATGTCGCAATCAGTCGTTCCAATGAGCTCAGCGCGGATGAACTACCAAACGATATCTACATAACTATGTCGTGATTCGAACTCTAGAGATAATGCACAGAATGACTAGTTTATACCTACTATTCTCAAGTAATAGATCCTAGTGCAGACAAGGATTAGTAATGCGGTGTTATAGGCGAACCCGATCACGTTGAAATCACGCAAACAAGCTAGAGGAACTAAATTAAGCGAGTATCTACTCTGGCCGACTACCAGACATTTCTCCCAATTAGGAAAGGGGGGGCAGATAGGATATGGGTGCGGCACGCCTTCCTCCCTCCTTATAGAGGAAGGGAAGGAGGTCCGCTACAAATGGACCATGGACTAGATATTACGACAGAGGGACACCATGGTCTTACAAAGTCAGAATTTATCTACCGACGCACCGCACTTTCATCAGAAATAAGATTAACGTAAAAGAGACTGAGGTTTACGATTTCGAGCCCACTGGAGTACTAGACACAGATGGTTGAATTAAGATGTCCCGTTATCGGAAGTTGATTCAGGGAAACCGGCCTTAAACGCATTTATTCTCACACCCCTTGCGCTCGGGAGAGTCCTTGTTAGAAGAGAGGGTCCTCGTGAGCCATGTCGTCCATGCTTCTTGGCGCGACTTCTTTTCAAACCTACCTCCTAGCTCAATTACCAAGCGATGGTGTCTTGAAAATTCAATCAACTATTAAAAACAAGATCTTGATGTCTTTCTAAGTCCCTCATGAGCCTGAGAATTAGCGTAAGAGCCTCTCCTATCTTTTTGTCAATGATGAGATTTTTCGTGGTAATGATACCATCAAAATATCATGTCTCTTCAATTGTGGTCCGAGAAGAAGTATAAGTGCGCCGTAGCTGTTACGAAGAACAATGAAGAAGGACAAGACCAACTCCTCCGCAACCTCCACATCTTAGAAGTGTTTGAGAAGAACCACGGCAATGGATGCCGAAAAATCCTCAGAGCAGACCAAGGTCACCTTACTCGGTCCCCTTTCAGACCACACAAGCATAGCCCTGGAGCCCAAATCAGAGCCGCCCCTGACGCCCTCTGAATCTTTGAGCATTCCGCGTCGCTTTCTTCGAAACGCGCGCAGGCTTATCTGGGATGATCCTGACAAGCCAAAGGAAGAGAAGTGGTTCTTGTTCAAGCTCGACGTGTTCCTGCTCAGCTCCGCATGCGCAGGATACTTTTGCAAGAACCTGGACCAGGCCAACATCAACAACGCTTATGTCTCGGGCATGAAAGAAGCGCTCCATCTCAACGGTAGCGAGCTGACGTACGCCAGCAACGTTTACCTTTCGGGCTATATTGCTGGACAAATACCCGCAGTCATACTCGCTACACGAGTGCGACCATCACTCCTCATCCCTACAGTGGAGGTCCTTTGGTCGATATTGACCTTCTGTGCCGCCGCGGTCAAGAATCGATCGCAGCTTTACGCAATCCGCTTTCTCATCGGTCTTTTCGAATCCGCATATTTCCCGGTAGTCGTGTACATGATCAGCTCCTGGTACACAAAGGGCGAGCGCGGAAAACGAGTTACTATATTTTATTCCACCGCCCAGCTTGCTGGGATGTTTAGTGGCTACCTTCAAGCTGGGGCGTACTCTGGCCTTGATGGCCGGCTTGGACGCGAAGGATGGCAGTGGCTATTCATTATCTGCGGCGTCATTAGCCTACCCATTGGCATCACAGGCTTTTTTTTCTTCCCAGATTTTCCAGAAACGACTCGAGCTTTCTACATCACTAAAAAGGAGGCTGAATGGGCTCGCGAAAGACTTATGCGAGAAGGCTTAAGACCTCTGGGGGCATCAAAATGGAACCGAACAAAGTTATTCCGCATTGCAAGTCAATGGCAATTTTGGGTGTTACCACTCGGTTATTTTTTCCTACAAGGAAGTTTCCCGGGGTATCAGCCTGCTTTCGCGCTCTGGCTCAAATCCAGAAAGCAGTCTATCTACGAGATCAACGTCTGGCCGACTGGGCAGGTTGCCGTTGGAGTGGTAGCTCAGATCCTTGCTGGAATGATCACAGACTCTCCTTGGATGCGTGGCCGACGGTGGCCAGCCCTGATCTTCCTGCAAGCGGGAACCTTTTTCAGCTCTGTCGTTCTCGCCGTCTGGGACGTGTCCGACAACCTCAAATTCGCTGCGTTTTACTTACTCAACTTTTCGTCAGGTGCACCTGGGCTATGGTATTCCTGGTATCCAGATCTGATTCCACATGATCACGAAATGCGTGGTTTTCTGACTGCTGCTTCGATGGTCTTCAGCTCCATCCAGTCAATCTGGTTCACGCTTGTTGTGTGGAGAACGGCGCAAGGTCCGCGGTTCAAGGCAGGATTCATTTTCGCTGCTTCTCTTGGCGTGGCAATTATCCTTCATATCTTACTCATTCGCTTCCTGGCAGCTCGTGACAGGAGAAAGCGTGCTATTGAACAAGGGGAGGACGGATCAACAGAAGCAGTACCGCCATCTAACGATAACCCCGACATCACAGTTGATGTAGCCCTTCCTAAGGCGCTGAATGGAGAAGCAATTGTTCTCCATTCGTGAGACCTGAGTATGGTATGACGTAACCTTCTATATAACAACTCCGAAGTCTACTGTTCTAATAGCCCGTTACTATGAGTTCCTGTACATAGGAGGTCTCTATGCAAGCGAGAACCAAGGTGTCATTATGGCTCATCCAGCTTCCTGCTGCAGTATCCTGGCCGGAGATTTGTCAATCTGTGAGAATTAACAATAGCACGTAGATGTTCACCCATCCAGGCCATGAAGCTATCTAGGCGATGACAAAGAAATTTTTTCTAAGATAACATGTGTCATTACACGCCGAAATTTGCGTAGGAACGCCCTCACCTATCACACGCGAATCGATAGGCGCTTCGGGACTTTCTGGTAGGGAGTTTCTGACTGTACCGCCCCCAATCGCTTTTATTTGTCACAGCCATGCTCATACATTCCTAATTCCGGCACTTTTGGGGACCATTCTCAGAAGGCTCAACCCAAGGAAGGCTCTACGACGTGGGTCTTTCCTGTGAAGATTCCGTCTTCAGATACTCCTCAACAGCTGTGCGCGCCATGCTTTTGATCCATAAATGCCCTGCGGCCGCAGTCGGCTGGGTTACACCCGCAATTGTGGACAGTTTTTGAAAGAATCCTGTTCAACAACATCTCAGGTTTGGTTTTGAATTATTGTAAAGGGCTTCACGCTCGGAAGCCATGGCACTTTGTCGTGGTAGAGAGCGTATATCACAGGCCGGGACACCAGTGCGCCGGGACAGACTGCTAAAAAATGGCGTGTCGCACGGGCTCGATGAAAGTAGAAGTCCCTCCTTTCCCCGCGAGGCTTTTCACCTGGGGAAGCTTGTGGGGCGCCCCGTCTTCAGGTGTGTCGAGCGAAATGATGGGTCATGTTTTATGTGTCATCACCGCACAGCCAGATGTATATTCTCTGCCTTTCACTCGTGGGCAGCTGGATCTTTCTCTTGATCTGAATCATCAAACGGTATCTTTCGACTCTAGCCTCTGCTCTCACCAGACCGCAATGGACTCGACGCACTCGGACAAAGCCGGAGACTTCTCAGAACGTGTTGAGCAAGTCAATCCCAGTGAAACACAAGAGATCCCTAATAATTACTACAAGAACAAGCTCTTCATCGGCACCTGTGGGGCAGTAGCTATCAGCTTGGTTAGTGTGAGTATATTCTAGTTGAATAAGCTGCTGGGTTAGAATTAATTACATTATAGGGAACGGGAGCATTTTCTCTGGCAGCGCCAGTCCTCAACTCAATCAACAATGACCTCGGTCCAGACCCAAACTTCGTCTGGATTGGTCTGGTTAACACCCTGATGCTCGCATGCGGATATATCATTGTGGGACGCTTGAGTGACCTATGTGGAAGAAGGTACTTCTTCGTGGGAGGCAACACCCTCGGTCTCGTCGGTGCAATTGTCTGCAGTCGCGCATCTTCGATTACGAATTTGATCGGAGGAAATGTGCTTCTCGGCCTCGCCGCATCGGTGCAGACGTCCATCCCATTTGTGATGGGCGAGCTCGTCCCGATGAAACACCGGTTCTTGGTGACTGGCCTGTTCTATTTCTTTGCCATCCCTTGCGCCGTGTTCGGACCTGCAATCTCCTATGCGTTCATCGAGCACACGAGCGCCGGGTGGAGGTGGATCTATTACATGCTCATCATCACCAACGGCGTGGCTACTACACTGTGGGCGATCTTCTACCATCCTCCAACTTTTGTCATGATCACACGGAAGACAAAGTGGCAGATGGTCAAGGATTTTGATTACATTGGGTTTGCGTTATCTATTGGCGGCATCCTGGTCTTCCTGATGGGCCTGAGCTGGGGAGGCAGCGTCCATCCTTGGAAATCCGGTTATGTCATAGGATTCATCGTTGTTGGGCTTCTGTCAATGGTCGCTTTCGTCGTGTACGAGAACGTCCGAAAGCTACCCGATCCCATTATCCCCTTGCATTTGTTCAGCAATATCCGTGAGTACAGTTGGGTCACTTGAGATTTCTCCTGCAAAAACTGATGATATGCTTAGCGTGGGTTGTCAACATCGTTATCAACGCGTTGGCGGCGTCGGCTTTCTACGGCTTTTCCATTGTCGTTCCTCAAATGGTTTTTGGGGTTTGGACAAGTGACCAGGCATACGGATCGATCGTCGCCTGCTCTAGCTCTGGCGGCTTCATCATGGGCATTATTCTGTCCGGTCTGGCGCGATTTCTAGGACCTTTGAAATGGCAGATGATCGTTTGTGCCGTCATCTCCACAGCCCTTTTGGGATCCGTCGCTTGTGCAACCACTGACAACATGCATACTGTGTTAGGCCTCCTCATCACTGGCTGCGTCTTTTGTGGATACATTGAAGGTTCCACAGTAACTACAAGCTCTCTTGCCATCCGCGACCAATCCGAGATCGGCATTGCTGTCGGCGTTGGTGCAACGACTCGCGGTATTGGCGCGACAATTGCAACGACCATCTATGTCGTTACTCTTTCCAATAGGCTTGCCACCACCATTCCTGAATTGGTCCCACCAGCGTTGTCACAAGCTGGGCTGCCGAAATCTTCGATCACAGACTTCATGCTTGCCCTCCAGAGCGGCTCCTTCGAGCAGGTGGCAGGCGTAACACCAGAGATCATCGCCACTGGCGTTAGAGCATATCAACAGGCACAGGTTGAAGCATTCAGGACCATATTTTTCGTGTCTATTGCATTCATTGGCAGCATTGTGATTCTCGCATTCTTCATGCCGGACCTCAAGTCGAAAATGTCCGACGACGTCCGCGCCCTACTGCGTGGGAAAAAGGAAAGAGAGCGGTATATCGAAGACATCGAAGCGAGAAGACAAGCTGCAGAGCCCGTGGGCTCGAGAGGCGACGGCCAACAAGCTGATGACATGGCCGATGAAAAACTTGGAGCCAGAGATTAGAGGCGTTTTGGGCAGTTATGGGGAATTGGCAAATTGACACCTGCTGGTCTCCCAATATCCCGACTAGCTCCTGCGCGAATATGTCTATGTCCTCGGACTACTCCAGATTGCTGACAAGGAATGAGATTGGAGCGATAATTGTGATGGAGGTCATTCATCCAAGAAGACCCGGACGGTGTGGCCGTCGATGAGCAACACAATGACCCGATTCTCGAGAATGGAGATGGAAGATGGCCGAAAGTAGGGCGGCGACGGGTTAACGTGCATTCTACGTATGCCTACATGAGCTGTCAGGTTCCGCTTCTTGAGATGGTCCTTGACTTGATCTAAAGTAACTCAGTATTTCCCGAGCTGCTGTACGCGAGGAGTGTTGACATTTACTCTAGAAAATCAAGGCCACAGCAGTCTTTCTGCGCTGTGCATCCTCGGTATCTTGAGCTCGGATCTCCACACCTGGGTTAGCTTGCTAGACACGAGAAAACTACTGACACTATGGTTGCTTTTGTAGCATTCGTCACACTACCCTTCCCAGAGTCTGGCGCGTCTGGGACGATGGAGATGACTCGCTGTAGGCCAAGGTCAAAGAAGAGAGAGAAAGAGCCAGAGTACGGCACTGCGAAAGGTGTGCCAAGTGTTTCACCATCTGATGGCAAGCAGTGTCCAGCCTCTAACCAACGATCCTTTTATTACGCGCAACTTTCAGGGGGAATGCGTCTCTGACCGAGCTAACTCGATCAACGTAACCAAAGGAACGACCATTGGTGAAGAGGTAGGGAGTTTAGTGGTTACATCCCCACTCAGGAGATACACGTCCAAGCTTCATGTGTCATTAAATATGATTCATCGTGGGGAACAGAAGCGCATCTCTTGCTTTGGCATGAAGGTTCTTCAATTCGTGTGGTCCAGCCGTCCTGAAATTATGGGAATTCGTGAGATTTTATCTATACATCTGCTTCGACATACTCGAAGGCGCCAGGACTTTCCACAGAGGTTGTTCACATGCAACAAAAATCAAAATGAGCTGGAAGAAACCATTTAGACGACCCGTAACGGCCTTGCTAGTGGTTTTTATATCACTAGCTTGGACCAAACGCGACTTGATCCTGAGCAACCTGCTCGGTCAGGTGCAACCCCAAGAGACGACCAAATATGCTGGTCATGGAAACTACAATAACGAGGCCTGTTACACATACACCAGTATTCTCTCAACCGCCAGTCTTTATGGCTGATGCATGCTAATATACCAGTGTGTAGTTGGCAAAGCTTGTGAGGACGTCAAGATACATGCTCCGTCAAATACGGCCTTCTTAGGTAAGCAGATTGCAGTTTTGCCCTGGAATAATGTCTGATAACTAGGAGCTTGCGGGAGTCCGGAAGATCGATTGCAATACTATCCTGGCGCTGGCCTCGTCGGAGCCCCTCCGGACAGATACTATATGGAGTATCTGGTAAAGCATGAGTTCCGAGTGAGCATTGCGATATTCCGTAGAAGACTCCAGGCTTAGTTATGCTAGACCAATGTCAGCACTCGACTAGAGATCGAAAATTGGAATGCCACTCGCGATCTTGTTTTACATGGCTTGGATATCTGGCAACCAGTCGGCGATGATTCCATGGTAAGTTTGAAGAAGCATTTCACTATACCTTTCTAACACTCCTGTCAAAGATTTACATCCATGCAGTCAACCACGATCGCGAGGGAGATAGCGTTGTTGTGTTCTCACACCTTCTGGGTACCAACAAGGTGCGAGTCGTTGATGAATATCTGCATCCATTGATCAAAACGGCCAACGAGGTTGCTGCGACAGGTCCTAGGTAAGGTCGGGTTTGAGCTAAGTCGTGGAAACTCGCGATAATGACCTCGATTGACTTGCCAAAGGTCCTTTTTCGTCTCAAACGACCATTACTTTGCCAGAGGGATAGGCCGGTACCTGGAAAATCGATTTGGTCCTTTTAAATGGGCGTCTTCAATCGTCTTCTGTGCGGATAATCACGGAGACTTTGATTGCCAGAGGGTCTCGCCCAAAAATTCTCATCCCTACGCCAATGGGATTCTCCTTCTTGACCAAGGGAAAACTCTAGCAGTTGCTGATGTGGTTTATGGAAGCATCACATTCTATGATGTCCAACTGGAGTCCGGAAAGCTCACAAGGAGCCATGTTGTTGTGAGCCAAATGCAGCTCGCGCTTTGACGTCAATCGACTGACTCTAGCCTAAGGAGTTGGGCGCTACCCCTGATAACATGTCCGAGTTGAGCGATAACGGCGACATCATTGTCGCAGGTGAGTTCAACTCAACCGACAATACCCAAGAGGGACGATGACCAACCTGCTCAGTTTCGCCCAATTTGTCCAGCGTATATGCCCGTGCATTCGGTGACGACCCTCTAGACTCGAGCAAGCTTGTCGAGGCAGCAGTCGTCCGCCTAGTGAAAGCAGACAACTACGCTACAGAGGTTCTCTACTGGGACGATGGATCATTGATCAGTATCATCACAGCCGGTGCCGTCGACGCAAAGCATGGAAAACTCATTGCTAGTGGAGTTTGGGAAAGACACTTCATCGTGTGTGATGTTCTTCTTTAGTTAGACATTGCGGTCAACCAGAACCTTCAGCTCCCTCATCTCGTTGCTGGAACCTACTGGCGTCGCGATAACTCCCAATCCGTAGAACCTTTACGTTTCGATCATAAAAGTGCATAGAAATCCAACTCAGATCCGCGAATACAAATATTTGTCGAGAAGGTCCATTTGGATCATTCTGTTTCGCGAATCATTCAAACTGTCTCAAACGTAGAGCGTCTGCCCATTATTCGAGGTCGCCCTAAGACGATTGACGTTACTACACAACTCAGGACAAGGCCAAAGTGTTCCTCTAACGAGCGAAATCAACTGCGTATAGGTCCAGTGTAGACAACTCGAAAGGACATTGGATCAGAGGCTTCATTCTAGGTTAAAGTCTACAACAATTCGCCCGGCCACCTCTCCCTTCTTCAGTCGTTGCACTGCATCATTGAATTTTGACAAACCCACGATCTCTGGCCGTAGCCGTAAGATTCCGCGCTGGGCGAATTCCAGTGTCTTGTGCACGTCGGCCATACTGCTGACCATAGTGCCACTTATCGACTTCTTCTTGGTAATCAATTCGGCAGCGTTGACGTTCATAGGGTACAAACCCACAGTAGGAAGGGCAACGCACATCACCTAGAGCTCGAGTTAGCTATTTGGGATAGCTCAAGGCGATACAATGCGCGGAACTCACTTTTCCTCCAACACGGTTGCCCAGGAATGACAGTGCCGTTGGGTAGCCTTCACCTGCTGTCACAAACACACCGTGTGCTCCAATACCTCCACAAGTGGCCACTGCTTCGGCTGCAACGTTTTTGGACTCTTTGAAATCCAGGAATGCCTCTGCGCCATACTCCAGGGCTACTTTGCGTTTCTCCCGCCCCGAGTCGACCACGATAGGGCGAATGCCCATGGCTGAAGCGAGTTGGACGCCCTGGATGCCCACCCCGCCACCACCACCAACGAAAACCGCCCAGTCTCCCGGGCGTAGCCCTGATTCTTTGAGCGAGCTGTACATGGTCGAGGCTGAACACATGACTGGTCCTGCAATATGGTCGGGGACGCCGTCGGGGATGAGTGTCGTGTATGCTTCGGGGCTCCTCAGGTATTGTTTGTATGTCCCTATGGCTGCGTTAGCATGCAGTCTCTTCCCTTGATACCCTGTTGACTCGCCGTCGGTAAGAAAGCCTGTTAGCTTGGCCGCTGCACAGTATTGGTCTTGACCACTAATACAAAGGTCGCACCATCCACAGGTCTCTGCTATCGGCTTGAAGCCCGCTCTTTGGCCGACTTTGAGTCTCTTGACACGTTCTCCGACCTTGACAATGACCCCAGCACCTTCATGCCCAGCACACTGCGTCCCAAAGTAGGACATGGGTGCAATACCCCAGTCGTTGGACATGAAATGTACATCGCTCATGCAAAGTCCGGTTGCGTTGATCTTGATCAAAACGTCCTCGGGGCCTGCGTTTCTGGCGTTAGCCAGCTGCCAATTGGTGAGAGGTCGACAAGCAAGTCGAGAGTGTTATTAGCACATCCAGCTCACCAATCTCAGGAACGGCGACGTTTCGAACTTCGACTCGGAAATTCGGGCCTTCGTCAACCACTACAGCACCCTTGCATTCCTTGGGAATGTCGGCCATCTGCACAGCTGATCTATCTCAAAAATGATAGATAATGTGTTCGGCAACCCTCAATCCGCAGCAGACGAGCTCGATACCCCAGACAGGCGTTAATGGACCGTAAATCTTAGTAAATAGGACTTAGCTTGATAAGTATCTGGAGAAAACTGGTTTCAGCTGAATTGCATTGTCCAACATTGGTGCCGCTCAGCCCAGAATCGCGGAAGTGATCAGAGCTCAACTGACGCTCTCTGACCAAGCCTGAGCATCCAAAACGTCCATGTTAGTCGAGCAGAATAAAATTTACTTAGGTCACCGCTCTGGAGTGTGTAGAGAACACAATCAATTCTCCATAGAGCACATGACTGTTGAAAGTCGGCGAGTATGGTCACTAATTTTGACACACTTTGCCACGATACCCCTGCGTATCATGACCGCAGTCAGAGAGAGGGCCACGGAAAGAACCACCGATCGCCAGCGGCTCTTGGTAACTGTCACGTCAACTGCCCTGCGGTAGAGGTGGAAGGGTACGTGTCTTCCCTTGGGACCCAGAGAACTTTCGGACATATGGTACCATGCTTTGAGGCACCTGTTCCGTGCCTTCCAACCCATCGACCCGTATACGTAGTGCAAAAGCTTGACGAAACACCCTCGATAGTCGTGTTACTTTGCCAACCCTTTCCGGGTTTGTTTGTATCCGAGACGGATAAGTACGTAAGCCTACGTAAGCTTCCTATTTCCAAGATTGCAATGTCACCACAATTTCACACCTGAGTATCAGCAGACTACTTTCCTTGCCCCGGTTTAGACACGGTTCTATCACGTCGTACAAAAGCGCAGCTCGGCGCTGTGCATCTTTCCAGACCTTGTTGATGCCACGGGCATACATCAATCCATCATTTAGGCTCCTGCATCATAAAAAGACACAATCACTCCTACGCAATTTTTTCCACAGCAAGCCGACATTCGGACAGCGGGTCTTCGTCAGATCTAGCTTCTATCTCGACCGTCAAGCGTCGCGTTCAACATTGGACCTGTCCCGTACTGGCTGGAGACTTGACGCTGATAAGTGGAAGCAGTATATGTGGTTTGTGGAAATACTTATGCGCTGAACAGGACGTGTAGGTGACCTCTCAGTCTTCAAAAGATGGGGTATTGGTCTGTGTTACAAGACTTAAAAGTTTTTGTTAGAGCGGTCAAGAAACATTTAGGTCGACTGCGAACCTACATACTTACATCTGAGATACTGGTTAACTACATGGTGATGAAATGCAGTGCAAACCGCTCGTTCATGTTGAGCACTAGCCGGGCTAATGAGGACTGACCGAGACAGAACGACTATGTGATAAAGAGCCACCCAGAGCGGCCTGGTCCCTTCCTCGAATTCCGATGGAACTTCGCGAGGTTCAATGGCCAGCATTCAAGATGCGTATGACCTTTTGGAGAAGGTATCTACATGGGGCCGCGGCTTCCAAAGGCGGTTTTGGTCGCAAGAAGCACAGTGAGGAAGACCAGCAGAGCCTGTGGCATCGCAGAATGCCTCAGTTAACAGAGGTTACAAGGAATCAAACGTCGAAAGTAGTCACTAATCGAAATAATCGGATTCAGTGCCACGCAATCCACTACGACGTCGCCCATCCAACATATTACGTACTCATAGTCCATTTTGAATGTTTCTCCTAGCGGCCAAAGTGTGTGAGTAACGAGCCACTATCACCCCGAGGAGGCAAGCGGTATACATGTGGCCGCCGGGAGGAACAGTAACCCAGGTAGCTCTACCTGCTCTGTCTTCTATAGCGCGCGTCGTTCGAGTGGCCTGGGCACAATTTGAGAGTTACCGAGAACACTACTGGAATTTTCAGTAGTGATACTACGACATTTTGACATCAAAAGGCTAGGCTGACCGGACAGAAGTAGAAGTTAATGACCAAGCCAACAGTATCGCGATTGCTCAAGGATCCCCATAAAAGAGGTAGAGATTACGCACGACAATGACAGTTGGGAAAATCTTTTTGCTTTGATTGGAAACCATACTTCTTTACCCAAAGACGCGGAATTCATCTGTCCCGTTTATGAAGTCTTTTCGGCCCAAGTCGTCGTCGAGTTGTTTCCAATACTCGGAGTCAAGTAGCCTCTGATATCTGGCCATAAATTGGTGTAACAATGGTCGTTAAGCATGTCTCCTAGTGGAGAGTGCAACGTCAACTTTGATGTCTTGCCATCAGAGTACTCGTAGTGGGTGCATCTCAAATAGCGCCTGTTGAAATTGAGAGAGGACCTCTTCTCGTGTTTGCCGGATGGGCATGGAGATTGAGTGAGGGGTCAATCGAAAACCACGTCCAGGTGCCGTGAACTTCTCGTAACCTGGCCATCTCAAAGCGGGGTGCTTTTGGAAGAAAGAGGGATCGAGTTTCCAAGAACAGTGCGACTTGTACAGTTCTAGGTGGTAATATAGCTTCCGCGCCAATTCAGGGCTGGCGAGGAGGTCCGCCAGCGATACGGGTTCCCAGTAACCTAGCCGCGGAGCCTTTCCATACGAGGTTTCTGGCTCGTCGGGGAGTTGCATTCTATACACTGGTAGAAGCCCGGCACTGTCGAGAGCAGAAAGCTCAGGGAAGCTGTTCCCCTGTGTCCACTGGCACTTGCTTTGCTGAAATGTATCCGAGCATGGTGATTGACTGATGGCATCAAATAGGTTCCAAGCTCCCAGGAAGCCGGGTCCAGGTTCGACGCCGGTAAGGATAGTGGAGATGTCATCGATTTCGACCACGGCATATGCCATGCAGTCAATCCAAATTGAGTCGAAATCCCGCGTGTGGCTGGCGTGCCGGATGATCTGGTTCCGTAGTGGCTCAATGCAGATCCAGGAAATCATGGGAGGGGGACGCTTTGTCTCCTGAAACTCGTTGGGCATCAGATATGCGGGTGGTCGTTTTGCAAATTTGGTCATCGAGCCGGCTCGCCAGAACAACATGTGCTCAGCCATAGCGTAACAAAAGGAGCCAAACCACATTTCTGAAGGGCCTGGCCAGACATATCGACTGAAAAGTATCATCAGGGCGAGGCATCCCTTGAGAACCCTGACGAGACGAAATCGTTAGGAAGGTCACCGGACGCGGAACAAAGAAATACTCACACTTCTTCCGTCGCCTTTGCACCAAGAAAGCGGACAAAGGCAGTCAAACATGATTCCATCGCTTCCAGGTAGGCGGATGGCGAATCGCAAAAAACCGATGGTGGGTCCAGCTCACGTACGAGACACGGTCTGGACATTTCATGGGACTCAAAGTGGATGGGAGCAGGGGCTTCCAGTCCGGGAGATTGGAGGGCACTGCAAGTCCAGAGTTCAGCGATGCCATGCGTCCCAGTGCCGGGTTGGGTGTCAAGCAAGGTCTGACTGAGATCCAGCGGGGACCACCACGTGGTTGGTTCATGGTTCGTGTTTGGTTCCATGACTGGGGCAACCAGTTGTGTCTCCGCTGTGAATTCTATGGGACGAGTTAATTCCGTTAGTGATCATGAGAGCAAAGGACAGTAAACGTGAAAGTATATGTGACAAGACAAGGGCGACCTGAAGAAGGCCTTCATGACATACCTTGCAAGGACTGGTCCTGTACCATACTTGATTCGAGCTGCTTCTGGTTGCAGTTTTGATCAACCCAACGAGATGTGGCTATTTCAAAGTCGTGGGAGTCATGAGGGCTGGCTTGGTCTTGTTGTCGGCTGCTTGATCGTGGGGACTGGTTTGGAGTGCCCGAGATGGGCTGGGTTTCCTGGGTGGACTTCGTCTGTTAATCAACCTGCAACAAATATATGTTCCTCCGACGGCTGGTCAGGGCAAGGTCTCACCGATATTACATTACTTCGGTCTTCGGCCAGAGTTTCCAATCTATCTGCTCCAAGCTCAAGACAGGAGTCTAATGTCTCCTTCAAATTGCGCAACATCATCTCCAGGTTGGCGGTCTGCTGCCTTGCTCGAACCCAAGCTGTTCGAATGGCGTAGTTCTCTGCCACCAACTTGGCATTTCGCTCATCATCCCCCATGGAGAGGGACTGAACTTGGGCTTCAAGTTCTCGGATTCGAAGCAAGCGTCTCTCTCGGAACGAACGCTGGGATTGCCGATTGCGTGCACGCCTTTATAGACCCGAAGTCGTGAGCTGGTGTGTTGCTGTTTATTTTCGACGTGGGCACCATATGCTCCCAAAGTTCAAAAGTGGAACTTACTTCTGCTCCAGGCTATCATTGCTGGTATTCCAGATCCCAGACCTCCTTTCTTTCTTTGAGGCAGGCATGTTACCTGTGTGAGTCAAGTGAAATGGACAGGTGCTAAAAATTAGGATGAGTAAGAAAAGCGGTTGAGGTCTTAAGGATATGGGGATCCGGGGAGGTATGGTAGCTCGGCGGTCAGGTTTTCTATGGCTCACGGGCAGACCCTCGACTTTATACCCCGTGCTCCCCAAGACTCCGCCTCGGCCCAGGCATCCTTGGTGATGCGGGGTGGGTGGACCTCTGAAGATTTGGTGGGCCTTGGCAAAAGATAGTGAGGGCAGACGAGTAATGACAGGCGTGGCCCAGGACGTCGGCCAGACCAGGATCGTTCAAGGGACTCTAGCTGGCAACACAGGGAATAGAATGGGGCCGAGAGGCCCCCAAAAGTCTCGGATTTGACTGTTCTTAGGGAATGATTAGCCCGATTACTGTGCCCCAGACTGATCACCTTTTTCTTGTTGGGCTTCCCATGATTCTACGCCTTACTGAGTTGATCTAGCTCCCTTACAAGGGTATGTTGGCCGTCTCTCGAAGCCCAAGCCAACTGTTGAGTGCATGTCAAACTCTACTCCCGGTCAAAGCTTGCTTTTTTCTCCCGCCACGATGGCGGGGAACACCTTCTCCTGTAACCACTCCCCAATGATCGCATTGCACTGTTCAGGCTGTTCCCAGAGGGTCCAGTGATTCGCAACAATCTTCTTCTTTGTCAGGCGTTTCATGTGCTTCTCCATACCCTCGGACATGTAAGGGCGCAATGCCGTGTCTCTGGTCGCCATCACGAACAAGCACTCCTGTTGGACGATGACCTGCGCGTCTTTGTTACGCCCGTTATCGTAGAAATAAGCATATTCGTCCATGAAGTTGATCTCGCGGGTGCGGTACCAGTTCAGAGGGCCTCGCACCCCGTGTCGCGAGTATTCCTGCACGTAGAAGTCCATCTCCTCCTCCGACAACAGGATGGACTTGGTTACCCGCCGTTGCAGATCGAGCAACAACCCTCTCTCGGCGGAGAATGCTTTGACTCTCTCAGCCGTCCGCGCACCGAACATGTTGGCAAGGAACTGACGGATTTCTGTTCGAGATTGCACGGCCTCCTCGACCTCGCCTGTTGCAAAGTGGACCTGGTAGCCAAAGTTGTGCAAGCGTTCAGCGACGGTGACGGGTAGGGGCTCGTACACTGGGCTCGGTGGGAAGAAGGGGGTACAGATGCTGAATATGTGGCTCACGAGGTGCGGTTTGTAGAGAGCAACACGATAGACGACACCGCCGCCCCAGTCATGACCACCCAGTATTATGCGCGAGATCATATGCTGTTGACAAAGCAGCTCAATGTCATTGGCGACGCGGCGAAAGCTGTAATCGGCCAACAGGCTCTCTGGAGCGTCGGTCCGACCATAGCCCATGCAGTCGATGGCGATGACATCCAGTCCAAGATTGGTCAAGAAGGGTATCTGATACCGCCAGCCAAACGCTAAGTCTGGAAAGCCGTGGACCAGTACGATGGTACCCCACTTGGCCGGCTGGACCGAGGCCGGGCAGAAAATATACCCGTAGGTGCGGCCGTTCAGGTGTGCTGAGCGCAATTGCACCCGCGGGTCGTAAAATGGCCGGATCTTCGACAAAGACATGCTATGCTGTGCTGCGGGTGAATTAGAAATCAGACAGAAGCCGTATTTCTTGCGCCCTCTTGATGCGCTTGAGCGCCTCCATGATATCGAAAAGTCCTTCCCACTGCGCTGTGGACGGGCATTGGTCCGGTCTCCATATTGACTGGTCGGGAGTTAGTCACGGTGGTGGAGTCATCGAGAGTGTGTGGGGAGAGGTGTGTCACTGTTAATGACTCCCCGGAGCTCCCTACGGAGATGAGGGCTGAGCAACACTGATCACATTTAGATTCTGCTCGCTAACGGGAACTGATGGCGGTCAATTAGAGCCCAACCATCCAGCACAGGATGACCCTCTCGCCCCGGGTTTCTGGATCTCCTCTCGAGCGCTGGTTTCGAGGCCGAGACCCGTTGCAATGCGCTTGTCTAGTCCTTTTCAAGTCCAGATCTCTGCATGGACAATGCTGTGTACGCGTATAATCGGACAGATTCGAAGTTTCATACGAGAGCCCCTCAATACCAATCTTCGTGAGCCTTCCTCGTCGTCCACAACGATGCGAACTGATGCTCGCAATAGTCCCTTGCGAAGAAGACCACGATGGTACTAGTCTGAGTTTACTATGGCTTGAAAAGACAGCTAGCTTGGCGACCCCCGTGACCTTAATGAAATCCGTGCTTCCCGTCCCCACCCCGGATGCAGGTCGCGACACAACAAGTAATGCTTTTCTACATAGCTTCGCCATCGGCAGATCTAAGTGGTCGCACCGTGCTCCTAGCCAATAGACATCAGTTGTCGGAAATTCCACTTTCGTCGCCAGGCTTCGACATCGCCGAGTATTGCGCAGCAGGTCGTGGAAACGGAGTTTGGTTGCCCTTCTCCCAATCCTTGTAAATTGCATCCTCAGGAAAAAATGCTCCCCAGTTTGAGACCTGGGGAACGTCGCACAGATGCCATCCGCCGCGCGTCGGCTGGTGCTCGAACCAGTCCCACAGGCAAACGCGATGCAAGATTCGCCACTCGCCATTTCGCTTCTCACAGAGGTCTCGATATCTTCCACCTAAGAAAAAGGAAACTGCGGGGGATTTGAGATTGACCACATTCAAAAACATGCTCTCGCGCTCTGCTCGATTACCCTCAATGACAATGAGGACGTTTGAAACGTGGTGGTTGTTGCTGTAAATTTGATCTCGCCAGGCACAACCAGCGGCCGCCCACTCTTGGCCAGGGCCCTCGAATCCACCATGATCATCGGTCGAGTCAGGCCAATATGTGGATTTGACAAGTTCGGCGTCCATGCGATCGATTCCGCGGCAATAAAGCATCAAGTTTTCGTAGAGTTTCTGTTTGTCGTAGAGCTCTTGAAGTTGTTGTGCTTCCAACGCCATGTTTCTTGTTGGCCTATTACCTAGAGTGTGACCACAAAATCTGCTCTGGCATCGAAGCATCGAGTTAAATGAAGCAGACTCGATCTCACGCGTCTGGCCTTAGTCACTGTTCCCTGGCATGACAAATTGTCAATTGATAAAGGCTGATGATCTAATTCACATGAAAGAGACCACACAAGTACTTGCAGCCTCGCTAGATGATATTATAGAATCATCGGTTGCAAATCAGTGATCAACGAATCCCTCCGAACTCCCGATCTATTTGTGCTGTGGAAGTTTTCTGCTCGGGCTGAGTCTTTGGATCATCCATCGTCAATGGCGAAGGTCCGTGCATCAACAGTATGTTCAGGCCGTGAAGGCTACACTCGAGCATCTGTGGTGATTATTGGTGCTGGGATATCTGGTATATGTATGGCTATAGATCTGCTGAGGAGGACCAAGAGCCGCGACTTTGTAATCTTTGAGAAATCGTCGGGACTTGGGGGAACCTGGAGGGATAACCGCTATCCCGGCTGTTGTTGTGATGGTAAGTTGACATTGTGAGATCACCATTCGGCCGCTAATATCGCAGTTTGGTCACACCTCTACAGTTACTCCTTTGAGCAGAACCCCGGTTGGACGCGAGAGTACGCTGGTCAGGAGGAAATCTTGGACTATTTGTTGCGAGTTGCACACAAGTACGACCTCTACCGATATATTCGATTTAACACGTCTGTCGAAAAAACGAACTGGGACGATAAGTCCAAGACCTGGAATACCACCGTACAAGTTCAAGGAGGTAAAGACGCCGAATTTGGCCGTACTTACACCATCAAGTCCGACTTTCTTGTGTCGGCTGTGGGCCAGCTCAACATCCCCAGAGTACCCAATATTGACGGGCTGCCCGAGTTTGAAGGCAAAGTAATGCACAGTGCAAGGTGGGACTGGACATACGATCTGAAAGGCAAAAAGGTCGCCATCATCGGCTCGGGTTCAACTTCTGCACAGATCACCCCCGAGGTTGCCAAAGTCGTGGAGTCTTTGACCGTCTTCCAGCGAACACCGAACTGGGTTGTTCCCCGCATGAACGCAGACATTCCGGCATGGAGACGATATATCTATCAATATCTGCCGATTATTCGTGAAGCAAAGCGATCGCGCATGTGGAATTTTCGCGAGACAACCTTCGCGAACGTGGTAAAGCCCACCGACGAGACTTCCGAGCAAGTGAAAGCGTTATGCTTGGCCCATATGCACGCACAACTTCAGGACAATGAAAGTCTTTGGCAACAGCTTACACCCGATTATCGGCCCGGATGCAAGAGAATCATTGTTTCTGATGATTTCTATCCGACCTTCCTTCGGCAAAATGTGAAGCTTGAAACACGCCCGATCAGCAGAGTCTCTCCAACGGGGATTGTGGTAGAGGGCGACGAGCAGAACTTTGACCTGATCATTCTCGCCACGGGCTTCAAAACCGTCGACTTCATGTACCCTATTGAGGTCACAGGACATGCGGGGAAGCTGGGCGCAACCTTGTGGCAGAATGGCGCTGAGGCACTATATGGTATCTGCGTAGAATCGCTTCCAAATTTTGCTATGCTCTATGGCCCAAACACCAATTTGAGCCACAACAGCATCATCCTGATGATCGAAGCACAGAGCCGTTACATTGCCGCCTTGATCAAAGCTGTTTCCACCATGCGAGCGGCAGATGCACAATTTTCTATCGAGCCCAAAGCAGCCAGGGTGAAAGAGTACAATGCCGGCCTCCAAGCTGACCTTGCAACAACGGCCTATGCCGACCCTGGGTGCAATAGCTGGTACAAACTAGACGGCTCAGGGAAGATCACAAACAATTGGTCAAAGACTGTACTGGAATATCAACACGTAAGTACTAGTCATCTCCTCTCTTCTCGGCGTTATACTGAACAATCTTGTCCCAGCTTGTGAGCAGGGTCGTGTGGGCCGATTACCAGATATCTGGAAGTGAGTCTGGCACCAAGAAGGCCTGTGATTCTGTTGAGGAACTCGGACGTGCGGTGGAGGAGTTCACGATTCGTAAAGCACTTCCTGGGCTCTCTGGATACACAATTGCCGCGGCGCTGCTTTTCCTAGCTCTGCGGAATTGAGATTTCACTAGCCAGTGAGGATGATAGAAAATGACATTGTCGCACTTTCCTGCAATTTCTAGGTCAGCTGGTGTCCCCTGATCCAAGATAGTGTCCCCGGCCAGCCTGATATGGGGTCCAAAAAACCGTCCATCTTATTGTAGCAATAGCCGACCAAATTCTACACTGGGTTCACATTGCATCACCGATATCCGCAATTGAATCTTGAAATCAATCCCCCCGCGATGAATACCAAACTTGTTTCCAGAAACATTGATTCATCTAAGTTAGAGCTTAGAGGCGTATCTAGAACCAGGCCGCAGGGTTCCGATGTCTATCTGAGGCCACCAAGGCCAGGTTTCCGGGGCATCTTCTTGCATGTTCCCCTTAAAAACTGGAGGTCTCTTTTCGAAGAAGCTATCCACCCCTTCTTTATTATCCCGAGTTCCGAAAAGTTGATGTAGCAGTCTCGAGTCTAACAGGTGCGTCTCCTCTGCGCTGTTAGGGCCATAATTCATGAGATCACGCATCAGCTTCAACGAGACCGAGGACGAGTACGTCGCAAGCTCATCTGCAAGCTCAAGCGCTCGTCGGAATGTCTCTTCTGGAGTTGGATGAATCTCGGAGAACAATGACCGCATCAACGGATGGTCTGCGCGATAGACGCCTCCAGTGGCCGTGACGTGAAGAGCTTTAGACAAGCCGATCAGTCGGGGCAGGAAATAAGACGAGCATGCGTCCATGACTATTCCTCGGCGCGAGAAAACGAACCCGATCTTCGCATCAGCACTAGCGATCCGGATGGTCGCCGGTAGGCACATGGTGACGCCGATGCCCACTGCCGCACCGTTGATGGCGGTTATCGTGGGTTTGGAGCACTGGTGAATGGCGAGAACGGCTCTTCCACCGCTTCATCGCATTAGGTTGCAGCCATAACAGATGAAAGCAGGACCAACTTACCGATCTCTGTGATCAGCATCTCTTTCGCTTTTCTTGATGGTGTCTTGACCACCTTTGTTCGTGCTCCCCGGCCAGCCAATTTCTAGATCAGCTCCGGCACAAAATGCGCTGCCAGCGCCGGTCAGGACCACGACCTTGACCCGCGAGTCGACGTTGACCAGACGGTACACCGTCTCGATGCTGCTGCGCATCGGCCCGGTAAAAGCGTTCTTTTTGGATGGCCTATTGAGTCTGATGACCAGCACTGGTGTTGGAGTTGGAGACGACTCTGGGACGTGCAGCACTTCAATGTCGGGCAGGGCAAGAGTCATGTAAGACTGGGGTGTCTCTACCAGGGCCGTCGAATGATACATGGTTGCTTGTCGACGACGATGATGGTGCAATTGCAACGCCCAAAGTCCTAACTTGCAGTACTGAGCTGAGTTTAATGTCCTGCGCAAGACCTGTGCTCGACGGATGCTAAGGGAGGTTGAAGTACTGCTGCGCAGCTCTGACCGAAAACTGAATGGGATAACTTCCCAGCCCCGTACCCCGTGCCGACCAGGTCAAACTTGGCTACTATGATCCGATGCAGTGGGGTATCTGGACGACGGTCCACTACCTGCGCAGCCCACCGCCGCTGACTGGCCGGGTCAGAAGCGCATGAGTAAGTGGCTCTTTGTCACTCCAGCTTGGCACGTTTAGTCAACTTCAATTACTCGTGCTGGACTCAGGTACCAAAATTTCGCAGCATGCGTCTCGCTCTACTGTCCAGAAGTATTGTGATTGTGTCTGGCTAGCCCTTCTTGACTAAGGTCTGTTTGTCGAATGCAATAACGCAGACGCTTCGATACCGCCCAAACAGACATCAAGGGAGCGGTAGTATTCTGTATTTCTGTATTCCGCGGCTCGTAAAAAGAATCCTTGCTAGAAGACGAAAGTGCCGAGGAGGGTGCACATGAGACCTAGCTAGGTAGGAGGGCGAGCCTACATACCACAGTATGTGCACGAGAGGAACGAAAGGCACATGACTGACGACACCCGAGGCGTATGGGAAAGTATCATCGGAGGTGGTTCATTGTTCACAACACAATATTATTTCTGAATGCAATCTCTAACCCCGTCACTAGGAGGATGGGCCGAACAAGTGGACAGTTGCACGTGTGGAGTAGTTTCTGTGTAGTTTCCATATTTTTTTGGGCAATTACATTCTTGCTCGACTTCCCTGGTAATTCCTCCACAAAGACCTTGCACGCAAGATAGTTGGCCGAATCAAACTGTTGTCGCTCAGTTGACTCTTTTGTGCTATGTCCCATAGCGCCTCGTATGGTGTCCTGTCTTTCCGTGTGAAGACGCTGTTCAATTCAGTGTCTGTGAATCCAAAGGCTTCAATGATCGGGTCAACACATTGCGTAAATGAGGAGATGGCATCTCGATGCGCTGTCCGCAAGCTTTGGATGTCCTTCTCGGAAAGGTATTCGCTGCCTACAAATGCCTCCAGGCCCTCAAGCATTGTAGTGAGAGAGAACTATCCGAGTTAGTGACGTCCATCAATCTGCCGAAGAAATCGTTATACTTGCCACATTCGCTAGTGCCTCCATCTTCGCTGCATGCTCTTCTGGACATTGCTTGACCTGGCTTTGCAGGGCCCTCCAGAAAGTCAAGTCGGCATGCGCCATCGCTAGTTCACGCACGTCATAACTTGTGTCTTCTTCTCTATATGTTTCGTTGATATGCGTCTGTGCCAGGCGAGCGCTGCGTCGTTCCAAGAAGTCCTCCTGGTTGCTCAGGATGAACCAATCGGTATGACCAGTCACTGCTGCTCTGCTGGCCATACTCTGCCGATTCCTCAGTCGAGAAACATAGGACAGCGCAGAAATAGACTTTTCAGTACCACTTCTCGAAGTCAGTAATTCGTCTTGCCCGACCAGAAAGATCGCTTACTTTTTCCAGTGTTTAACGACAGCCTTCCCAATCTGCTGAGACAAGATGTATGTGTCTCCTTCGTACGTTCTCGACGGCGAAAGATACGCATGTAGCAAGCCCAGGCCTGCGTATGCCATGTTTCCTGGAGCAGTCAGTAGGCACGACAGTGTATTGAGATCAGCGTCACGTACCCTGTCCGCCGCAACAAAGGCGAGCCACCTCGATATCTCTAACTCCGCGCTCTGTCACCCAGATCTTGCCTCCAACTGTCTGTAAATGGAGATCTTCCGGATCGGAATCTTTCAGGTTGTCAATCTGCTTCTTGACTTGCCGCCCGAAGAACATCATTGGTAATGCCTAGATAGTTCAATAGTAGGCACAAAAGAGTAGAAATAGGGTGTAACTGACCCGACAGAGAGCTGGATAGAGTCGATTCTTTACGCTGGCATAGTTAATCACGAGGGTCTCCTTTCCATCCTTCTTGTTAAACTGTCGTCGGAATGCAGTGTATCGGAGGGCGATGATGACGGCTTTAGCAACATCCTGTCCAATTTCTGCTATCATGAGACCTCGTATAATCACCATGGACGTGTAAGAATGTTTAGAGTTGGTACTTCCACGATATGTCCCGTTCCGGTCTAAAGACGCCATACCAGCCAGCATTTGACTTCTTGGAATCCGTTTATTTGTGAACTTCATGGTGCCGTTATCCACGGTATTGAACGACCCAAGAGATTTTGGCCCCTGATCGTAGACGAGGACATTAGGCTCGAGCTCATGTGTTACCATATCGCGAACTTGGACAATGAAAACATGATTTCCCAAGTCTTTTCCGAATACAAGCAGCCTTGCAACTACTAGCGCGTGAGTCGCTAGAATACCTAGGGCACCAATCCAGTACTTATGGCTTGATACCGTCGGCGAGTCGAGAATGAACTCATCCGTGGCCGGATCGAAAGTTGCGGTCGTTTCGATACCCTTGACATTACTGCCGTGTCCAAGTTCGGTCTGCGCATAACTGCCACTGATTTCGTACTTTTCTGCTTTAGGGATCCAGTATGCCTGCTGTTCTGGGCTCATTGTAGTCTGGAGATTTCTGAGAAATACTTCCATCCACTGTTAATCGACGTAAATGAATCTAGATAATAAGCACAGGCTAAACTTACTTCTGTAATTTACACCTAGCGGGGAAACATCCGGACTGACGATTCTCAACGCATCGAGAAAGTGTTCATTGGTCCAGCCGAATTTCATCTTGAGCTCAAGGATTTCAACACTCTGCTGGAATCGAAATATCCAAAGATCTCGCCTGCTGAGCTCGTAGACGTCGGGGCATGTCGTTTTCAATGGGAATTCCGACAAGACCTGGATGATTTCGTGCCGTCTCCTGAGTTCATCTTCCCCCCAAATATGTTTTGCGAGTGATAGCCTATTTAGTGACATGGATAGCGGTGCCATGCTTCGTACTCGAGCTCTGTCGTCTGTAGAGTGCAATGGTTTGGGGAGATTCAGCACTACCTATGAATGTCGACCACGCGACACTGAGGTAATTAAGCATTACGTAACTTCGCTCGCTCTCGGTGACCTGCGTCTGCATCATATTGATCCGAGACCTGGCCGAATCTGTGGTATTGAAGGCCCAGCTATGTCTTGAAGCATCTTGAGAACCTCGGAGCTTGCAATGTTGACGTTAAAGCCCTTGCCTACAGTCCAGACAAATTTCCCTCTGCCATTCAAGGTACTTGGAACATTCATGTTGAGCTCATGCCACTGTAGACATTCCTGGCGTTGTAGACGACAGGAAATACTGACCGAATCACTATGATCCTTGCGTGTCAACTTGAAAACCAACATCGAGGAGGACCAACAATCCGACCAAAGTCCCCTGACGGGAAACGGACGAGATCATTATCAATGCGGCAGGGGGTTTTGCATAACAGGGTCAACAAAGTGTGCGTCGCTTGCCAAAATCTCCGCCACTGATTTACTTCGCCCTTCTGGTGGTCAGACATTGCCGTCGTGGGCTTAGCCGGTGCCATCTCATAGCATTCAAGTGCCAAACAGGCCATCCAACTCTCGCGAGCCAGCAGAGGATATCGATTCCAGCCCGACCTGTTCATCTCCAGTGCAGCGGCAATCGGGCCAGGGAACGCAGCTGCGACGCACAATCTCAACTGACAATCCGGAAAGCATGCCAGGTTACGAGGATAGTTGGGATGACTGGAACGCACCTTTTTGTCCTCTAGAATCACCCTCCATAAAGGACAAAGATGATCCCTCAGTGGTGCTGAAAAGGTCACTGGCTGCCACCCCCTGCACTTGGTCAGGGTGACATAGCAGTGGAGTAAGTAAAGCAGCAGTTTGGTGCCGTCACATTAATTGATGACTTAACCAAGTTTGGCTATACACAGGACAGCAGGCCTCTGTCCGTGCTATTCAATGGAGACCGTCCATTCGCCAGCGTAGACACTGCCAAAGGCTTCAGCTGTCACTAATGGACGGAGTCATTGAAATTGGTCGAAGTAATCTTATATACACGATTTCCTTTATTTTCTTCTGCGCCACTTGACTATATACGTATCTTGCGAATGCCGACCGCCTGCGGAATGCTTGTTACTTCTGCGTTTCCGTTAATCTCTTCCACTTGACCTTTATGATCCTGTCCTCGCCAAAAAATCCGATTAGGTCCACACTCTCCAATGTCAAGTATTCACCATCCTGCTCCTCCTTTATTTCAAACCGTCTTTTTTGTGTCTGCCCCTTCAGACTAGGCATATTCGTTATATCAGCGCGATGGAGCACAAATTGAGCTCCTGTGTTACCATCATCTTCTAGGAAGAACGGTCCGCTGTAGGCCATGTAGGCTCCTCCTACTGACTGGAGACTGGGTGAAGCCCCCAATGTAATGTCGGTGGCATTAGGGCATTTTTGACCAGAGGTGAGGAACTGGGCACCCATATACCCATCCGAGGTATATATTATCATCGCCTGAGCATCAGGACCCATTGGTTGTATCATGTTTGAAGGGTCGTTGGGAAGGAAAGCGTAGTGGTCCACCATGTGCCACGCTCCGCACAGCGGGTGAGGACAAGAGGTCAGGGATGGAGAAAGGGCGGGAGAGACTCCCATATTCAGAGGATTGCTGGCGAGGAGATAGCAGATGCGGGACAGCATCAGAATACAACGATCTGTACGACACCAGTCCAGATCAACAGTGAGCCCACGCTCGAAGCCTGGTACGGCGCTGCTGCCTCTCTTCTTGTTTTGAAGTCTTGCAACCCCTGAGTAATGGTTGATGTGTCAGAGCCATTTCCCGGAGAATGACTCTGCGCTCCAAATGATGTGGCACGTTCACGTGTTCCCCACAGCCATTTCATCTCAGGAATTCACTAGCTCTTTGATTTACGGTCCATCAATGACACATGTAAGATGGTATAAGAGGCCCTCTGAACGTGGGTCAGTAGTACCCGTCTGACAACCTTACCTGGAGTGACGATTGAATAATCTGCAGGGGGCTCGCTGTGTTGCTAGCGGACGAGCGGCATGTCCTAAATTACACGGTTATGGACTGGCCAATGTAGGTATCAAAATTTCCGCTCGGCTCCCGGTATAAGCTTACTCACTCATAATTACTCAAGCACATATCCCCTGGTCCTCGCCATAGCATGATTGAGTCAGATATATACTCGTATCGCGCTGCAAAAGATCATTGCTGAGTCGCGGCATCTTGATAACCTATGTTGTGCCATGGCTACAAATTCACCAGTCGCCATTATTACTGGGGGCGGTACGAGGATCAAGCTCGCTTCCTTTCCGAACGTATGACTAATCGGCTGTGACAGCTTCCGGCATAGGACTCGCTACGGTAGAGCGTCTGGTTGAGCTTGGCTGGAACGTGTCCATTATTGATTTCAACGGTGCTGGAGCAGACATTGCAAAGTGCCTCGGCGAGCAGACGTTCTTCCACCAGGCCAACGTTGCGTCGTACGAAGCGCAGGCTGATGTGTTCTCCCAGACCTACAAGAGATGGGGTCGGATAGACTTCGGTCAGTAATAGATATCCAAGCAAGAGTATTACAAAAAAATGACCGTGTGCACAGTCTTTGCTAATGCAGTAAAACGTACCCTACTGTCCATGAGTTAACCATGGTAATTTTGTGGAGCAGGGTATTCTGGACCGAGAAGATTTCTGTGCACCTTCTGAGGCGTCTGGCGACGATGGCCCACCTCGGCCCGATGTGTTGGTCATTGACGTCGACTTGTACGGCGTCGTATGGTCCACGTATCTAGCTCTTCACTATTTTCGCAAGAATGCTTCCAAAGCCGGCAAGCTGGCAATGACTTCAAGCTCTGCAGGCATTTATGCGTGCTCCGAGATTCCCCTTTATGCTGCTGCTAAGCATGGCGTAAGTACGAACGACCTCCCTGGATCATGGACGAAGTTGGTTTCCTGACCCTACTAGATCATCGGCCTTGCCCGTGGCCTCGGTAAACGGATGAAGGAACAAGGAGAACCGATCACCGTCAATGCCATTCTGCCAGGGATGGTGGCGACCGGCATTCTGAGCGGAGAGATTGTACAGAGCGTTCCATTACAGTATAAGACACCCGCTTCATTGATCGTAGATGCAGTGGAGATGATCCTCAAGGACGACTCATTGACTGGACAAGCCATTGAGTGCAGTGGAGCAGAGATCGTCCTCAGACCAGCGCTTCCCTTTGTTAACAAGGCGTCAGAATATACCGCTGGTGGGAAGTATAGAGAAGGCGGAAATGCTGATGCGGTTCTACAGTTTGGGCAACAGAGGGGGAGGCAATTTGATATGTAGCCGAGCAGCAGAAATCACTATAGACCTGGTCATCGGGTGAAACGTCAGTCTATCACTTCCGAGACAATTGATTTGTTGAGAACGCCTAATGAAAGCCATCCTCAGTGGAACATGTACAGTGCAAGACTATGGGTTGGCGGTGAATAGGCCCATGGAGACTTGATATCGAAGTACGGAACGCAGGTTGATCATCACCAAAGGTAAAGATAAGGCAAGTTTAGTCAGGCGACTTAGTGACTCGATCAATAATCCGTTCCTAGTCATGTAGCAGTCTGGTAGCCTGACAAAGCAATGTTCAGCCTTGATACGCAATGCAGCTGCTTGCTTCTGATACTCTTTTCTCGATGGGCGCACCTCCTGCCAAGTTCATGACCGTAAGGGGACTATCTTTGCCTAGCTTCGCATCTTGTATGTTCTGATTGTGCCCGCATATTTGGAGAACATGGGCTTCTTCTGACCAAGACAGTAAATGAGGTCAAGCGCTCTTGTCCAAAGTAGCCTACCGCGGCACGGGAACAAAATTGATCCAGTCCAACGTCTTCTCTCGTCTCGAAAGACCACGATTCTGCAACGAAATTGATCCGGCGCAGGCAATGCGAGGGATCTCTCACAGATTGGTCGTATTTCTCATCCGGATGCGGCTGCTTTCTAGCTCCATGTTGGCGGCAGTGTTGATTGATTGCAAGGCCCTGTAATTATCTCATGAACTCACCTCTGGGATGGACGGCTCGGGGATCTAATTGTAGCGGTTGAGCCCAGCATCCTGATGATCCGTGACGGAGAGGTAGATGTGACGAATCTGGCAAGCCTTCCTTTTAACGCATGCACTCGGCATCGATCCTGTTGGCCACTGCTGCATTCAGCTCTCTACCTGGTCGTGCACTTGAGGCTTTGATCCCTAAAGATCTCTTCTGAAATGACGACTCGCTGCTCAGCATCCTCACTGTCGTTGGAGTAGATGTCACGCAGACGAAACCATTGCCGCAGTCCGTGGGATGAACTGGCGCGTTCGCAATGATGATGTCGGAATAAGCTGTCAGAATCGTTGTCCTGAAGGTCTGAGAAATGCCGGCGCCGTGTCTCAAGGTGATATTTGTTTTTCCCATCCTCAATCATGACATGTTAAGCCGACGCTAAGTGAAGAACTTGAATCCCTCCATCGCCACGCCCAGAGCGATCCGCGGAAACAACAACACAATTCCCGGGTCATAAGCTTGAATCCCAGAGTGAGATGAACATTGTGGAGATGAAACACACCATGGAATCTTTGATGAGGTCTGAAAGTCCCTCCAGGAACAAGGTGTCATGTATTCCCTCGAGGCCTCTCGGTCACTGTTTGCAGAAGTCAGTTATCTATGAAGACATCTTGATTAGGAACAAAAATAATAATGAATTTCATTTATAAGAAAAAATTAGATTCTTGTGGTCTTGAAGTTCAAGCTCTCGTGCAGTTTTTAGTAGTACTCGAAGACATGGGTGTCTGGTCTGTTCAGTTTAGGAGATACAACAGTCTAGCGATATGCACAAAACTGCTTACATAGCTGCATGGCCACTATCTGTTCAAGCTGCCAAAGCATACCGAACACTCAGACCTGGGAAACCGCCGGCAGACCTCCAGCTGCGGGTGATGCTCAGAAAATCCATGGGATTTCCACCATATGGATTGTTCCGAGCAGTCTTCTTCCCAACTGCACCTTCATCGTTGTAGTAGCCAGGCGTGCAAGACAGAAGATACTCGGTACGATCCTTGCTTCTTCTGTAAATCTCCTCCATCCACGCCTGTTCAGCTTCGGCAGTAACCTCAAAGCGTTCGATCTTTTCATTCCTCGCCTTAGTCATAACGTAGACAAGGTGGGAAGCCTGGTCATCAAGGCTGTGATGATAGTTAGGGAAGCCAGAGTTCTGTGCAGAGTTCACAATGAAGAGATTAGGGAAGCCGTTAGTTGCCCATCCGTGAAGGGTAAGAGGGCCGTCGGACCATTTCTCTGAGAAACCTTGGCCATTAACACCGTAGATGTTGAGGTTATGACGGAGTTTCCAGTCGGTATTATACTCAAATCCGGTAGCGTAGACAATGCAGTCGAGTTCATACTCCTTTCCATTCGCCACGATACCCTTCTCCGTGATGCGGTCCACGCCATGACCTTGAGTGTCCACCAGGGTGACATTCGGTCGGTTGAATGTTGGGAGGTACTCGTCATGGAAACATGGTCGCTTACAAAATTGGTTGAAATAAGGCTTGAGAGCCTCGGCCGTCTTTGGGTCTTTCACAATCTGCTCCACGCGTTTGCGAAGCGACTCCATCTTCTTGTAATCGGCTAGTTGCATAGCCCTGGCTGTTTCTTCGGGAGTCAGGGACTCGGTATAGCCTGTCTTGCTTTGGCCAAACCAGCCAGATAGGATTTGTAGAGCCGAAGTCCATCCGTCATTGACAAGGTCCTTTTCTACCTTTTTGCCTGTACATATGAGGGCAAAGTTGTCCATACGCTCGCGTTGCCAACCAGGTTGTTGTTTAGAGAAAGTTTCTTTATCTGTGAGTCGGTTATTGCGGATATCGACCGACGCTGGCGTGCGTTGGAAAACATAGAGTTCCTTCGACCACCTGCCGAGATGGGGAGTAACCTGGATGCCTGTGGCGCCAGTTCCAATGATGCCCACGCGCTTATCGACCAGCTTGGTCAAATTTCCTTCCGTGTCACCCCCAGAGTAATCGTAATCCCAGCGGCTGGTGTGCATCTGCTTCCCTTTGAAAGTCTCGATTCCAGGGATGCCGGGAAATTTGGGATTGTCGAATGGTCCACATGATGAAACGAGGAATTTAGACGAGAGGAGGTCACCTCTCGTAGTCGTCATGTTCCATCGTAAGGTTGCCTCGTCCCACCGTACTTCACGACAGCCTGTCTGAAACAAGACCTTATCATACAAGCCGAATTGTCGAGCGAGCAAGCAAAGATACTCGTAGATTTCTTTTCCGTAAGAGTATTTTCGTTTTGGGACGTATCCAGTGTCCTCAAGCATAGGCATGTAGATGTAAGATTCAATGTCAATCTGTATGCCTGGGTAACGATTCCAATACCTAGAATGTGTTATGAGCGCGGATGTGTTTATAAGGTGCAACCGTGGAGGACACTCACCACACTCCTCCGAAATCCCCAGCCTTTTCCACAATCTTGATATTTTGGAACCCGGCTTTGACAAGACGGCAAGCCATGATGACACCACCCACACCACCACCGATGATCGTAATATCGTGCTCTTCTATCACAGGGTCACGTACGATTTCTTTGGCAAATGGATCATTCACCATCTCCGGAAGCACGCTGACTTTGGACGTCGCCACATGTTGATATTGCTCTATACCAGCCTTCTGGAGGCGCTTGATTCTCTCTTCGTTGTACTTGGCGGTCATTTGGTCAAAATCAACAACCATCTCGCGCCAATCCGGAGGTATCTGAGCTTCTGGCGGAGGGGCAACGTCTGCCAAAGCGTCGGAGACGACTGATACAGTGGAAGTCTCGGTAGACATCTCGAAAGATTGAATATTCAGGCTTGCTATTCCGCAATGTTCACACGGATGGACAGAGCGTCGGAGAACGTAAAGAACACTTTTCAGACTATATACCGTATTCCATCACTCCGCAGCGGACCAAGTCATGGCTCATTACAAGTTGAGCACATCCGTCGAACTGCAGTGTGTCATCGTTAATTAGTCAAGACTCCGGCCGACCACCTAACCTATCAATAATTAACGAACGTCACAGGGTAACTAGTGTCGATGATACAACGAGTATTGACTTGCCGTACCGTAGACCAGGGTCACATGTTCACTCGAACTTCACGATGTGCCCGTGAAAGACTTCGGATATCACACGATGCCACCTGGCCGACAGCTACTTTCTAGGACGCGAATGGTGCCAGCTTCCAGCGGAATTATAGCACCACGAAACTGCTTCACCTCTGAGTAGTTTTCGTTTGACCATTAGCATCTCGTAGTCACTTCATTATTCACAAAAGTCCTCGCAATTGCAAAATGTAGGTGTGCAGAGTCTAGACCATAGGGTGATCGATATCTTGGGGACTATATTTCACGGAGGGGGTACAATATAATTCTCGGTCTTGTTTGATCGAAAACGAGAGAGCGGTGTGGCTGAATCCACAGCACGGAGGGCAACCTAATTCAGATCGTATGATAGTGAAAGAATTGTCTTCGTGTAGCTAGCTATCCATGGGTCTTTCTGACTCTTCCGGCTGTATACATATTCACACCAACCAGTTCAGCCGCTCACATGAATTTCAGTGTATGCTCCTCAAAAGAACGTTGGGACCCACAGACTTGGGCTTCACGCCGGTTGCGACGCCCTGGACTTAGTGTTTTAGCTCGAAGGTGCTATCGACCCAGGAACCTTTGATCTCGCCAATGATCGGGAAGGGAGCTTTGATGTCAGTATACTTGGGGATGTCGTCGCTCGGTTCCTGGCTAGCCTCTTTCAGCGCCTTGAAAAATCCTTCGACGCTGTCCCAGAACTCGATAGTTTGCACGACGTAGGGACTGGTGCCGTATGGAGTTTCTTTTTCGGGCTGAATAACGTGATAAGATCGCATGCCGTAGGGTTTGTGATGCTTCAACTGCAGAGGCATGTGTACTTTGAGGTAATAGTCCATGTCAAACTTGTAGTTGTTGTCCGCAGGACGGGGGTAGTTGGCAATGAAAATGGCACCCATATTTACTAGGCTGTCTGTTTCTTTTGTATGTCTTGGAGGTGTGATAGTTTGCCGTGTAAGATGTTCGATGAGATTGATACCAATATGCTTTTCGAGACTGGGGTGTTCAATCCAGAAGCTATATAATGGGCTGGCGCTTGGTGAGATGACAGATCTACAGCAGGATTTCCCGACGATCAGTTCTTTCGACTTCTAGATGACTGTTAAGCAACGTGTCCTTTGGCAAAAGTGCATTTCTAGCCCATTCAGTGATTAGTCAAGTGTCGCCCAGCACATTGAGTAATACCGTATGCGTCACGACGGACGTTCTAATAACAGGTGCGTCACACCATGCAATTATCGAGTCGGGCGAGTTCAGTTGTTTCGACGTCCACAATGAGCTAGCTCTCCCCAGTAGCGACTCTGCTTTCATTTCGAGCGTGATAGATTCAATTGACTGAATTGATGTAGCGTGTTGGTGGGGAACAATCTACTGCTGACTGCCCCCTTCCTCGACGTAGTCACTATTCTTGACATACACTATACTGGCGGCTGGTCATGATTCACGCAATGTAGACGTCACCTATCATTGTGGGGTCTCCAGTTCCTCCTCCACTTGGACCAATCCCCGCCTGCTGCGAACCCCGCCAAGACGCACCCATACCCCGCTGGTTGCGAAAGGAAAGCGTGGTATTGAGACCTGGAAGTTTCACCAGCTCTCGCACGTTGGTATAAGACAGATTGAGGTTAGAAATCTACGAGCATCATGAAACTTTCCATGAGGGCTGTTGCCGATGCGAATGCTCAGGACCTAGAGGCTGGTTTAAACGCCTTTACACGCCTTAGTATCCATAAACGACCAAAACTTACGGGCGGAAAACTACACATTCACGTAGATTGACTGCGCTGCCTCACTTTGGTTGTAAGAGAAGGTCCATCAGTATTCAATAGATCGGAATTTGTTCAAGCGTTGCTTTGATCCTGACGATCGTTAATGCAAATTATCTTACGTCGTCTGTCTCCGTCGACCTGTTATAGCTCCGGTCGGGCTGATATGGACACTCCCGTCCGGTCCAGAAGATCATGTCCGCCACCAATTTGGTGCCACAAACGGAGTGGCATTCTATTTCCCAAATAGGCCACCCCAGGTTTGTTGATGGCGCTCTCGTCGCATTTATAAATTCGCCCTGGGATTGATTGGAGCTGGACCGTATGTAAGTTCTTTAGAAGTATAATGGTTCCAGTGTTGATCCACTCTCCGGGATGTTTCTGGACAGCGGCATAGATCATATTCTATAGTACTGCCGTTACGCACTGTGTTTGCTTATCGTTAGTCCTGTACTGAGAGCCTGACTAGCGATGCTAGTCACTTGTACCTTACTCCTCTTTAAAGCATGTGTCCTGATAAATCCCGGCTTTACTAAAGTGTTCGTCGTTGATTTTCAGCTCACTCTTCGTAAATGACTAATCTCAATAATTATGCTCGACACCCAAGGGGGTGATAGAATATAATTTAGTGACGTGATTTAGACGTTAAGCCTAGAAAGTAACCTAGATAGCGATAGTATTCTACATCGAGGATTACTATTTGTAATTAAGTGGATTTAGTCTTGGTAGGGCTACTAGCTAGGCGGATGCGGGCATAATAAGTCATCAGTCATACGGAAGTGCCGGCCTGTGCACTGGATGCCCGTGTTGAGGAACTAGCTCTACTGTAGTGGGTCATTATTTATACTATACTAATACAGGAAGTATTTAGTCAGCTTGAGCTTGAATAAAATTATGCCTACTAATCTGATTCTCCTCCACCAGCCCTTTCTACGATCTAAAAGTCTGAATATAAATGTGCGTGAGATTAGAATGTATGCGATCACATACAATACTTTAATATAAGAGCTATATGCCAGGATCTTTCGATAGATTACAGCTCACTCACTCTTAGTTTGACTGAGGTACTACACTATTTACAGTGCTGGGCATGGCGCCGACATTTCTCATCGCTGGTGCGACGGGCAACACAGGGAGAAGTGTTGTCGAAACGCTGTCGAAACTGATTCAAAAGAGCGATGTTTTTTCTGATCACCGCATAATGGCCCTGACACGGTCAGCGAAAAGCCCTACAGCACAACAATTCAGCAAGCTCCCGGCAGTTGACGTGGTTGAGTTTAACTGGGTGGATATCACGGCCGACTGGCTCTGTCAGCATCACATCGTGAGAGCTTTCATTGCGCCTCATAACCAACCAAACCAGTTCGCTGAGGAATCTACGTTTCACTTGGCCGCTCTGAAAGCAGGTCTGGACTATATCGTTCGAATATCGACGACCGCTGCAAATGTTCGCCCGAACTGCGACGCATACTATCCACGATCACATTGGGCTATTGAGGCTCTATTAAGCTCACCAGAATTCAAGGGCCTAAAATGGACTTCGCTGCAGCCTAATGTATTCGCCACTTTCTGGCTTTGGAATGCGGCAGAGTTGATCAAGAATTACCAAAAGACTGGCCAACAAAGTACGCTACGCGTTATGGCATCTCGTGACGCACCGGTCGGAGTCATCCACCCAGATGACGTCGGAGACTTCGCCGCACATCTCCTGGTCACGGAAGATGTAAGTCCTCATAATGGCTTGAAATACAATCTCAACGGCCCTGAAGATATCACTGGAAATCAAATTGTCGAAATGATCGAGAAGTACATTGGAGTGCCGGTCAAGGATGTAAGCTTTAAGGATATAACCTTCGTTGATGACATGGCTAGCAACTCCGGAGAGAGTAAGAGCGTTATTTCAACGATCAAGTATGCTCTGGTAACCGCATGGGAGGGCAAATGTACCGCGTCCACGACCAGTCCAGGGGTTACAAAGATAGCGGCACCAAAGCGTACCCCAAAAGATGTGATGAAGGCCCTCCTTGAGGCTTAGCCATTAATATCATTGTGGCCGCCCGGAAGGATTTTCCCCACGCCGTTCACTTTGACGCGACCAGAGATCTGCGGTCCGAGAGCCTCAATAGGTATACCGGAATTCCTTCTTCTCGAAATCTGTGAGATCAGAAAACGAGGTTTGGGTCAAATTGGAGTCCGAGACCGATGCTGTCCCTAGCTCTTGACGGTCCCTCCTCTTGTTTTCCAAATAGCATAGGAACCCATACGCAGAGATGGCGGCGATTGCCACGACAAAGCACGCCATCTGGCCTTCAAATCCACGAGAATATGTGGGCGCATCGTTCGAGCGGAATGTCTGTGGTCCCAAGATGCATCCAACACAATAAGAGATAAAGAAGACAGCATTCATGGTGAGTTTCTTGGAGTGACCGGACGTATTGGCCATGGGGAGGGAGGTTGCTAGCACGTACGGCGCCCAATACGTGTAGAATAAGTAGTAGGCACCCAGGAGTCCACTCCGGTTGTCACTGTCAAACTTCCATAACATGACGGCGGATGCCAGAGTGACCATATCTCCCCCAGCAATGAAAGCGCATCGGGTGTTGGGCAGGTAGGACTGAATGATTGACAGAAGAATCTGCCAGACTGTGGCAATGATTCCTGTGGGAATCCCAATGACCACCGTCTTGATGGGCGAGTAGCCCATCCCCCGCACGATAATCGCCGCAAAAGTGACAATACCCGAATTCGGGATGTTCTGCGCAATCGCAAATATGGCCAACAGCCAGGTCTTGGGGTCCGTCAAACATTCACGAACCTGGTACCATTTCACCTTCTTATCCTCCACCCCGGTATTGTTCTCCCTCACGCGGTAGAGGCACACATACTTCTCCCGCTCACTGAGATACCAACAATCGACGGGTGAGCTGGGCAGAAAAATGAAGATGACGATGGCCCAAAGGACGGAAAACCCGCCCAGGACGAGGAACAACAGGCGCCAGGGATGCAGAGCTGTGTTCGTATGGCCGATGCCGTAACTCACAATCCCAGAAAAGACGGTCGAAAGCTGCCGACTTTTGTTAGCTCGCGACCAATTCTAGAGACTGAGAGGACGGGGAGTCGAGACTTACCGAATTGAACCAGAATGCCACGCGAATTGGCTGCTCCTTCTTTCGCCACCACATGACCGTCATGATGCTTGACACGGGGAAGACAAAGGCCTCCATCATGCCCATGAGGAATCGGACGGCGGCCAAGGAACCGAAACTGTTGGTGGCAGCAGTGCACAACATCATGACCGCCCACCCCATGATGGTGATGGCGAAGAACTTTCCGAGGGGAAGGCGCTGGATGAGGATGGCCGCAGGGTACTCGGCCACCAGGTAGCCAAAGTAGAAGAGCGAGCCGACCCAGGAGAACTGATTTCCCTCCAAATTGGTATCTTCCGACATGCCGTAGATTGCCGCATTGGAGATGATGACTTTGTCAATGGCCGCAAGGACAACGGTAACCAGGATCAGCGGTAAAATCGTCAGGTCAATCTTCCAAAGTACACGGCGTTCCTCTTGAGGTGAGACGGGATCCTGGGCGACAGAAGTGTCCAACGTGGCCAGGAATTGGGCCGCAACATCCAGGTCTTTGCGTGGGGCTCCATCAGACGGTACATCCTCCAAGATCACTGCTTCGTTCTGAAACTTGTCAGCATCGGGAGATGGGCTACTGGCTCGTTCGTTGCTCATGGCGGCGAGGTGGTTCAGCTACTTTTTGGTGACAGACGCGGCGAGCTACGCGAAGAATTCTTATTCGGGCGGTGCATGCCAGGATACCACCTGACCTTCATATACAATCCGTAGGAGTGAGTAGTGTATCCCAACACGGCGAACACGGAATTGGTTTCCGGATCGAGATTCACAATGCTTGCATATCGTGGGGGGAAACAGGGGACCAACTAGTGATAGCACTCCACCAACCCGGGTGAGAGCCGCGCTAGCCGTGTGTAGCGAGGGCGTGCTGTCCGTCAATGCCCGTGGCGCGCAAAACTCTCACTATTGTCCCGCGCTCAGCTCCGTGAAGGCAGTGGGGCGTAGGACGGGGCATTCACATCGAACTAAGTTCCCACGGCAAGGTTTTCCGAGTCGGCAATATGGCTCTTTAGCCATCGGAGTAAAGGTGGCATTGTCCGTCTACTATATGAGCTGTTTCATTGAGCCAAATGCGAACGTCCTCAACTTCTTCCGGGACTTCTTTAAACTAGCTCATTTCGTGTAACGAGCCTGTTAGAAAGGTTATGAGGATCCTTATGGGTCATAAAATTGTGAAAGTCTTATTAAATCTATCTTTCCAAGGGCCTATTTAGCAGTCACTAGTAAAGTGTCACGAACACCTACGTGATACTAGAGACTTAGCTCAGGCCACTAGTTAAGTAGCTAGCTTACCGTATATATACAGTAAGAGGGGTTATACATATTAACCTTAAAGCCTTCTTTAAGCGTTAATATCTCTATCTATAGACTAATTATCTATCACTATTAACTCTATAGTATACTATAGGGAAAAAACGGCCTAGGGATATTAGGTTAGGGCTAGAAATTTCCTAGAAATAACTATATAGGAGAGAACCTCCCGTCGGTCGTAGCTTTACTTACTATAATTAAGAGCGTCCTCTAGAATATAGGATCTATTCTTAATATTAGCTACTATTAGTTATTATAAATTATAAATTAAATATCTCTACAACTAAAAGCGTCTTCTAGAGGATAGACCTCTCTTAAGGTAAGTCTAATCTCTCGTACTATAAGATATCGTCTAAGAGTTCTAGTTAAAGCGTCCTTAAGAGAATAGACCTCTCTTAAGTAGAGTACTATCTCTCGGACTACGAGATAATAGTCCGGGAGATTTAGTTAAAGTATCCTCTAGAGGATGGAATAGTTAAGCTTTATAAATTAACCTTAATCCTCCTTCTTCTCTTCTTACATTATTCTCTCTCTTTCCTATCATCCCTCTCCTTAACTACCTATTACTCTTATATTATCCTTGTCTCTTATCCACATCTGACACTGCCGACGATCTACTCTGTGTACAACCATGGATTCCCAGTATCAATAAAAAAAAAAAAATAATACTAAGACAATACAATAAATAGTACATCCACTCAAACAAACACTATACAACTAATTTAGAATATAA